>NW_026516754.1:0-185776 GCF_025766255.1 Zychaea mexicana | reverse complement strand
GGTTCAAAACTACCCACTTTCAAGTAATGCAGCGCCACTGTCAAAACTGTGATTTGCCAGTAGCTGCACCAACTGAGCAACCAACTGTCACTGTACCTGCACCAGATGTTTCATTATTAAGCAACCATGAAATCATTGCCAATGCTTTTACTCGTCTGGAACCTGCCTTTGGCCAAACGTCAAACATTGATACCGACCGTAAGCTGATCCCATGGTTTTTTGCTCAAACAAAGTGGTATGACATTGTCGAACAGTGGAAAACAGGTACTTTTTTTTTACTTTGATAGCTATTCTACATTGATAGCATTGTCAACTTGCTCACTATTCTCTTTATAGCACACAACCAACACCAACAACAACATCCTAATCGCACATCAAGAAACATCCCTGTCACTATCTACGATTTAACAAAGAAAATCCATGCAGAGGAAAATGTACTAAAAGTTGTAGCAAAAGTTAATAAGCAGCTTTTTGTCCGCTTGCACAACTCTATTCACGAAAAAGACTATACCCTTCGTCGTTATTTTAAACAGAAAAAGTAAGTGTCAAAACTATCTACTTTGTTTCAGTCATCCACTCTAACTTATTTGCTTTCTTTAGGCTCTCCGAACCACTCCCTGATCATGGATTCAACCAACTTGAGCGGCCTACTATCCAACGGTATACCCAAACTGGCGCCAATCTATTAACCTTTTTACTTCGCATCCGTCATTCTCCTCACTGGTCTTTTGTTTTGGGTACCTGGTCTTCCACTATTTCTACTATACTCACCAATATCGCAACACTGTCCACAAATGTCAATCCAGCCCAATTGTCATCACACACCGCCGCACAGATTGAATCAGAAATCTGTAAATTGTGGATGGCATTATTGAAAGAAGAAAAACGTTTTGATGTCGCAACCAATGGATATACTATTGCTCGTTTCATCATTGCTTCATCCTTGCAGTTTAATGGGCAATTTAAAGACGTAACCTCTATTGCACCTTTAATCTCCCAAGTCAAGTACTGGTTCCGCTTACTTTTACTTAATGATATTTACACACGCCATACAAATCAAAACTTAATTACAGTGTAAGTTCTTTGCTTTTTCCATTCTACATTAAACCTTCCACACTTGCATAACAAACTCTTTTTTAGCTTTACTACAAATTACCAAGATTACTTGATCGATGGCAAGTCGTCTGCATATGCTGCTATTGCCGAATACAGCCGGATTGCGTTAATCTCTGACTCGTCAGAATTTGTCACTGACAAAATCACATGGACACCACACACAAACCATCTGTCACTTGCTATGGTCGAAACGAACGAGCGCATTCATGTACATGATTTACGTCTCCTAGTCACCAACTTAAAACCAGTATATAGCAAAACATCAACAAACTCACCTTTAACATCGACCTCGACAATCTCCTTCAATTCCGCAACAATAAACCAATCCACCTATACGACGATTTCAACAATCGCGACATCAATTATTCATTTTTCACCGACCCAAAGAACAACCTCTAGCATCAATTTGGCCACATCCTTCACCACATACACAGCACACCACACCTATCCCGTACTTATATTCAACATATAAGTAATAACAGCACTACATACAATCTGTCCGCCATTAAGAATTACATCACCACAGCTGAACAAATCCAACGCGATTTGTTCATGCTAATGCACCTCACATACGGCCAAACAGCTCGGGCCACAGAGCTAGAAGGCACCTTACTTCAAAACACAACACACACAACACGCAACCTGTATTGGTCAAACGAACATCAGACATTGATGCTTCTAACCACATATCAGAAAACACGAAATATCAAGCAACGCGACCAAGCTATTGCCCGTTTCATTCCTCACTCTCTTGTCCGCTTGTTCCTCCACTATATCATATTTATCCGACCAATAGAAAGGTATTCACATTTCACTTTAAAAGTCTACCATACAATATCTAACTCTATTTATTTCGCTAGCCTCTTCATTTATGAATGCTCAAATTCAAACCAAAAAATGCTTGACACAATGGCATACTTCTTTGTGCGCAACGGTGAAAAATTGCGGCCGACCTTCTCCGCACGCATTTTCAAGCCCGCTGGCATCTGCTCCTTCCTTCTCGTTTGAGCTTTCAAGATTATCGCCATATGTCCGTCGCATTCTCACGCTACCATATTCAACATTTGCTCGCACACCACGGCAGAAATTATACAGTGGACCTGCAGGCAGGCCACTCGTCCAGAACTGCCGCACACAATTACGCACAGGCAATAACAGACTCGAATGCACTCTCTTCTGTAGCAATAGAAGAGTACTTTATTGCTTCAGAAATGTGGCATGATTTTCTTGGTATATTATCTTTGTTCTCATACTTTCACAACCTATCATTGAAATGTATTCACCACTCGTCAATTATAGGTGTCGGCCCTGGGCGGCATCTCTTTCCAGGTACTATTCCACAGGCGGAACAAGATCAAGTTGCTGTCCAACATGGAAAATTTCTAGCAAACGTGGCTGCTGCAGAGAATGTAGCATTGCTGGAGATGCAACACCGTTTGTAAATTCAAAACGACTTGGACAGGCGCCAGTCAACAACTACTTCTGCATCACCAGCACCTCAGCAAGGTATATCTTTTTTGCATTGATCTCATGTAAAAAATCATAATTAATATTGCTCTCTACTGTAGGATCACCTGTCACACCATAGCTGCTTAACGCACTTGGTAAAGCAACCAACTCGCTGTCGCCTTCCTTCCGCTCATTTGAACAGGCACAGCTTGTCATTACCGTCATCTCTCGGAAATCTAGTATACTTGCCATCCAACCTACAGGCTCTGGTAAGTCCCTGCTATTCCTTGTCCCTGCACTAGTCAAGCCACACTTGACAACAGTTGTTGTTGTTCCTCTCGTTGCACTTTTGGCCGATATGAAACAGCGCATTCAGCAAGCTGGGTTGTCTGTAATAGAATACACTCCCAATATTACTATGCAGCACCCCTTACCCAACATCATCATCGTCCAAGTGGAACATGCCAGCAGTCAACGGTTCCTGAATATTGTCCAGCAAATAAACGACCACAATCAGCTAGCCCGAGTCGTAATTGATGAGGTGCATACAGCAATTACATGGCGTTCATTCCGTCCGGCACTTTACACACTCCTTTCCTCCGCTCCCTCACCGTTCCGTTCCTCCTTTTATCTGCAACAATTCCACCATCATTTGAATCCGACCTACGTGACATGTTTGGCGCAAACCTTTCAATCATACGACAGCCGTCAATGTGACCAAACCTCTGTTACTAAATCATTAACACCAACAATCCACAAGCTGCAGCAATATCACACCTCAAAGCTCAGCATTCACCATCATCATCACCATCATCAACGATCACCTACTGCTCTGCAGTAGATGCAACAACATCAATCAGTAATCGCCTCAAACAAGCATTACCACACCAAGCAAGAAAAATAGCATACTTCCATCGTAATCTTTCGGTAGAAGAAAAACATGAAAGAACCACTGCCTTCATTTCCGGTGAGCTTCAGTTCATGGTTGCAACAAGTGCATTCGGTGCTGGCATCGATTGCTCAACCATTGATACAATCATCCACCTTGGCGGCTCTGCATCAATCCTTGATTATGCACAAGAAACTGGTCGCGCTGGTCGCAATGGTTCTCCTGCTCGGTGTCTGTACTTTGTTGACGTTGAACGCCAACAAAGACAAATACAAAGTCTGAAAAGAGTAAGCCAGCACCTATCCCCGTGGCAAGCATTCAACGATGTCATTTTAGCATCAAAGTGCATCCGGCAGATACTTGCAGAGTCTTTAGACTCTCAAGTTACCAACTGCTTTGGGTACGGTAATGTCGAGCTTTGCTCTTATTGCCAAAAAATCAAACGTATACACATAGTTTCATTTTACTATTCAAATTATTAGACACTTAAACTTCCAACCTATTTGTAGATTCTCCTCTCCCTCCGTCAACTACTGTCCGCCCTTCAACTGATTGGATTATCGATCATACACCACCATCGATTGTATGTATATACAAAGTCTTCTTTGTTATTACTCTGTCAGCATTAGTACTAATCTACAGTATACACCTTTCCTTAGCCAACCCCTACTGACGCATATCTTGGTCTTTCTCGAAAGAGAAAGTATATATCGGATGCTGACAATTTCAAGTCAGTTATGATGATAGCCAAGGATCACTGCATACCTTGCTTGTTTACTTTTGGCATAGCCGAAAGTGAGCATACAACCTCTCTCTAGTGCATTGCTCACATTGGTCAATGTTTCCGTTGCTTTGGTGACCACTATGTTTCTAACCCAGCATGTGTAAAACCAGTAAGGGAGGGCTTTTGCAAGAAATGCCTTGTGCCTAACCAGTGGAACCAAACCATCTTCCATGATGGTAACTGGTTGAACTGTAGTGGTTCATATGAGGACCTTTTGTACCGTCTCTGCTGGGCAGCCTATCGTCGTAAGCCCCAATTCATACGCCAAGCTGGCTATAGCAAAAACCACCTTATGGCAATCGAGATACAACAAGACTTTGCCTATTGGCTCATAGCTACTGGGCCCCATATATATCCAAATAACGCCATGTATTTAGGCTGTATAATTTTATCACACTTCTTCATCACATAGAACCTTTACCTCTCTTCTCTCCTCTTTTCGATTTTTTATATATACTATTATTATATCTTCTTCTCTGCTCCCCTTTTTATCTTTTATATTAGATCTCTCTTGTCTCTTTTATCTTGTATCCCTTTCTCTCTTCTTGACTCTTATCTCTTTCTATTCTTATATTCTCAAATATATTTTACTTATCAAATGGATTTATACTTTAAAAAAAAGTTGGGGTAGACCTAGGTCTACTAGGCATACTTAGTTGAGATTACCCTTTGCTCAATATTGAATGGCTTACATCTCTACAACGTATTAATGAAGTAGGACTTGTCATCATAATAAATCGTATTCCTGGACCATTTCTTTATCCAAAGATTAAATAAAAATTGTGAGTATACCTGGGGTATACCTGGGGTATACTGGGCATACTTGGTACAGATTGCCTTTGCTCTATAATAGATGGCTTATATCTCCACAACCGATTAATTGAGTCGGATTTTTCATTATAATAAATTGTGTTCCTGGACCGTTTTGCTATCCAAATATCAAATAAAGATTTTGGGTATACCTGGGGTATACCTAGGGTATACTAGGCATACTTACTAGGGATTGCCCTTTGCTCAATAATAAATGCCTTATATCTCCATAACTTATTAATGAAGTAGAACTTTTCATCATAATACAGGATTTTTCATCTCCTAGCGGACGTTTAAACTTTTATTTAGGCAGAGTGGACATGAATGTTAGTCTGAGTGGACATGAATGAAGGTTAATCTGGACATGAATAATAATTGATCTAGACATGAATGAAAATCGAGCTGAACATGAATGAAAATCGAGCTCGACATGAATGAAAATCGATCTGAACATAAATGAAAATCGAGCTGGACATGAATGAAAATCGAGCTGGACATGAATAAAGATTGATCTGGACATGAATATAAAACGATCTGGACATGAATATACATCAACCTGGACATGAATATAAATCGATCTGGACATGAGTAAAATCAATCTAGACAAAATAAAAATCAATCTGTACATGAATGAAAATCATTTTGACAAGAATAATAATCAATCTAAACATGAATAATAGACAACCTAGACATAATAACAGTCAACCTGGACATAGTTTTAATCAACTAAGACATAATAAAAGTTGAAGTAGATAATATATTAAGTGTAGCAGAGCAGAATATATGAGTACTTAAGATTTTCAATTCAAGTCAAGACACAATAGAAGTTAAGCAGTACAAAGCCAAT
This sequence comes from Zychaea mexicana, assembly GCF_025766255.1. Lineage (NCBI taxonomy): Eukaryota > Fungi > Mucoromycota > Mucoromycetes > Mucorales > Lichtheimiaceae > Zychaea > Zychaea mexicana. Next base: position 179,881 of record NW_026516754.1, on the reverse strand, counting down.
GTCAAGATATAGTAGTATGGCTGTTTCACTCATGACAAGAAGCTTGTAGGCTAATGTACAGGAAATGGCAAGGGTGCGTCAGAGACTCACTGTGCACATAAGCCTATTTTGCTGCTGTGCAAACAGGGCTTGAGCGTTTCCCCTCATTTCACTTTACCCGGGTTGAGTTTGAAACAAATTGGAGGCTGGTGGCAGAGGTAGGTGGAAAGTGTGGGGTTTGTTAGCAGTAGTAGGGAGGAAAAAAACAACAACCAAAGATCCTTTTTTTTCTCATTACCATTCGCCATGGCAAATCAACAGCTTCAACGCACATTTGTAAATGGCTCCTTGTAACGGTGCATACCGTTACGACGATATCCAACCTGCATGGTTGACGATCGACAACGCATGGTTCAGATGATAGGATGACTTGTGGTCAACCGCATGGTTGAATATGGAGTAATAGGCGTAGATATTCTAGATAGAAGTTATGATGTAGATCAATACTTAGACGATAGCTAGCCCCCTATTACTCGACGTATATATAAAGACAGGATCCTGAGTTATATGGATCCCTATCGTTTTATCCTTTGATATATCCGAGTCTCACCTTATTTATTGATTCACATTGTCTACCCACACACGTTCCCGATTGTAAGTATCTGGGTCGACACTATTACATCTAGTAGCAAAAGCAGCAACGGCTCTGACTCTAGTGACGACGATCGCCACCTGCGACGACGCAGCAGTCACCGCTGCAACGAGCGACGGGAGCACTCGAGCGTCAAGATCCCTACGCCAACAACGCCCTTCAATGGCAAGGGGAAACCAAAATACTTATTCTGCCCCAAATTTAACTTTGAAAGTCAGTTGGGAGAGAGTGTAAAGACAGTTAAAGTGTGCTTGTCATCTTGTTTCATAAGAGAATTGTATATTTCAACCATATCAAAGCTAAGTAAAGAGAGAATGGGAGGGGCAAGATCTTACCACTACAAGAGGAGAAACAAAAATGGAGGTAAAAAACAAACCACTTTTCATATAAGAAATAAACTTGGTTGGTTATTAATACTTCTTTACAACTTCCTTTTTTACCTCCATTTTTGTTTCTCCTCTTGTAGTAGTAAGATCTTGCCCCTCCCATTCTCTCTTTACTTACCTTTCATATGGTTGAAATATACAATTCTCTTATGAAACAAGATGACAAGTACACTTTAATGGTTTTTTTCAACTGTCTTTATACTCTCTCGCAACTGACTTTCAAAGTTAAATTTGGGGCAGAATAAGTATTTTGATCCAGAACTTTTTATAATATTTATGAAAACTACTTTGAGGGAGATATCTATTTATATCTATTCCTACAATACTAGAAACTAAATGGTATAATAAAAATAAACCCTTTTCCATCTTGAAATATGGACCTAGGTATTCTTTGTTTGTATATATTACTATTAAAAAGAAAAAAACTGAAATATAACCTAATTTATTAACTAATCCTTCTTTAATTTCATCTATATGTTTTATATGTTTTAACTCAGTTCTATGTTTATAGTTATAATATAATTTTAGTCAATTTATATCTAAAAATTCCCAGTTATTAATAAAAATTTTATCTACTTCATTATTTATTTATTCTTCAATATTTATTTCAGTTTCTATATTTTATAATATCTTTTTATATATATATAAATTCAATTTTAAAAATTTTCAACTACAAGAATAAATCTCAACCCTTAATTAATTCTCAAGTCTTTACTTTTAATAAAAACAGCAACTAATAGTTAACCTCCGGAGGGGAATTGTACATCTCTTATTAATGCACCATCTGATAATAAATATCAATATGAGACAAAACCTTTGTGCATTCTGTTAAAGTATGATTATGAATAAACGAGAATCGCGGACCTAGTATAGTCTATAGTAGAAAGATCAAAAAAATAAATAAGCGCCCTCTTCAATACACAGACTTTTCTACTACTGCTATTAAAACACGCAATGTCCAACAACAACAGCAACACGCCTATTATTCTCGACCTCGAAAACGAGAGTGTTCCAGAGTGTCTACCGATTGCAACCTACAGAGTGAGGATTGAGCGCGCACCTCAAGTGTCTGGTCATTGCTGGGTGAAAAAAGATCACTGAAATGGTAAAGGAATTCCGATCTGTGAAAGCAATGGCAATGAGATCTAACAAGCGAATGACGCGACGATTTCGGGAGAACTTGTTGAGGGAAACGAAGTAAGAAACTAGAGGTATAATAAATCAACAATGAATACAAATAATGAAAAATTAGTTATGTACCTGCATTAATCTATCTCACAATATAGGGAACTAATCGGTTTATGACTATATAATTTTGTGTCAGAAAATTTTTAATTATCAGCTGAATTCTAAAAATCAAAAAAGTAATATTGAATTTTTTTTATTATATAAAAATACAATCATAATAATATCAACTAATAAAAAATGGTTATCCTCAATACTGAAATTCTTATATGCAAACAGTCTATGATAAAATCTTAAAAAAAAATTATGAGTCAGGTGATGGAGAAGTATTTTGATGATGAAATTCTATGCCAAACAAAAGAAAAAAAGCAAAAGATGATGGAAAGTATAATAAAAGAAAAAATAGTTGAAACAAAAACTAACTATTTTTAGTATATGAATACTAGTCCAAATGTATGTACCTGTATACATAGAAGAGGAAAAAAAGAGGGTCGCATGTGTCATAAAAAGATTAAGACAAACATTGGTAATAATAAACCTGACTTTCTATGCTGTCAACATAGTAAGCTACATATACGAAAAAAAGAGAAAAAAAAATAAAACACTAATAAAAAAAGCAGAAAAAAAAAGAAATAATACTAAAAAAATTAAAAAAATATATATACAGGATTTTTCATCTCCTAGCAGACGTTTGAACTTTTATTTAGGCAGAAGTGATTTAATTTTAGGTAGAGTAGACATGAATATTAATCTGAGTGGACATGAATAAAAGTTAATCTGGACATGAATAATAATTGATCTGGACATAAATGAAAATCAAGCTGGACATAAATGAAAATCGAGTTGGACATAAATGAAAATCGATCTAGACATGAATGAAAATCAAGCTGGACATGAATGAAAATCGAGTTGGACATGAATGAAAATCGATCTAGACATGAATGAAAATCGATCTAGACATGAATGAAAATCGAGCTGGACTTGAATATAAATTGACCTGGACATGAATGAAAATCGATCTAGACATAAATGAAAATCGAGCTGGACATGAATATAAATTGACCTGGACATGAATAAAGATCGATCTGGACATGAATATAAAACGATCTGGACATGAATATAAATTGACCTGGATATGAATATAAATCGATCTAGACAAAATAAAAATCAATCTTTACAGGAATGAAAATCGTTCTGGACAAGAATAATAATCAATCTAAACATGAATAATAGACAACCTGAACATAATAACAGTCAAACTGGACATTGTTTTAGTCAACTAAGACATAATAAAAGTTGAAGTAGATAATATATTAAGTGTAGCAGAGCAGAATATTTGAGTACTTAAGATTTTCAATTCAAGTCAAGACATAATAGAAGTTAAGCAGTACAAAGCCAATGTCAAGATATAGTAGTATGGCTGGTTCACTCGTGACAAAAAGCTTGTAGGCTAATGTACAGGAAATGGCAAGGGTGCGTCAGAGACTCACTACTGTGCGCATAAGCCTATTTTGCTGCTGTGGGAACAGGGCCTGAGCGTTTCTCCTCTATTCATTTTACCTGGGTTGAGTTTAACACAAACTAGAGGCTGGTAGCTGAGGTAGGTGGAAAGTGTAGGGTTTGTTAGCAGCAGCAGGGATCCTTTTTCTTTCTCATTACCAGTCGCCATGGCAATTTAACAGCTGCGACGCACACTTGTAAATGGCTCCTACTCTCTTCACGATGAACAAAAAACAAAGAAAACAAAACGGCACAATCTACAGATTTATTGAAAAACGAAATGAAGGTAACTGTTTTCTTAAAAAAAGCATGTGCTCAAGATTTGTAAGGAGTAGACCGCCGTTACTGCTGCTTAAAAAAACGCTGGGTAAGTGAACAAGGGAAGGGAAAGGTTACTGGTTGTGCTTGGGGTATAGCTTTAGTAGACATAAGCTCATTCAGAATTACTGTTTTTTTTCTTCTCTGTATATACTTGATGCACCATCTTGCACCATTCCAACGTCAGACTTACGTGTGTAATACAACATCGTCCTCTACCTGCACAAACCATTAGTACTCACAACAAGAACGACGCAACAATCTTCTTCTCCATTACTCATACACAATCATATACAACATGGCACTGATCCGCCATTGACTTGCAAAATATACAGCCTGACGTATTCACCTTTCACTATCATGTACGCCCATATTACATGATGACGACTATAACGCCGGTCTTTTGTTTTAACACTTGTACGTACAAGCACATCATCATCATATTGACGGTCATCTCTTTCTTTGCTGTTTGTATACACATCAACGCGATGATAATTATATTCTTATGATGCATACACACCACTACAACTATAATCCTCCTCTGCAATTCGCTGTAGTCGCACACACACGATGGCAACGACGATTACCTTTCTTTTTGCATATGCCAACACAACATTGCCGGTCTTGATGGATAAGGTAGTTACAGTATGTATGCTGATGGGTGGAATGTAGTGTTTTATTATTGTTACTGTAGATGTTATGGTTGGGATAAAATAATAAAAGTAAAAGATCATACATTATGTAGTCATTATGTTTCAATTGTTTGCATAAACGGGTGTGAGATGGGATTGTATGTTATTACAAGTGCTTCATGGATATAGCTCTGAGCGGTGTTAATAATATGGCAGGGACAAAGAAGAAAAGGCGTTTGCTGTTATGAAGGAGGAAGTTTCTTTGCTATTACAACAGCAACTTTATTTGTTGTTAATAACAACAACTATGAACAACCGACAAGTTACTACCCTTGACGACATTCGCTACGCTCTCTCTCACTCGACTGTACGTAGAGTTCTTGCACTCATTCCAAATGAGTTCGTGTGCGTTCCTGCTGCTCGATGGCAGATTTTCAAGGATCACATCTCGGAATTGTGTGGCTACAAATGGGTTCACAAACGCGAGACCGTGCATGGCTCCAGACGCTCTGCCATGCAATATCAATAATTACAGTAACCATCCTTCACCACGAAACAACATCCTTCGCACTTGTATGACTCTTATAGAACCTTCTTTTTTGTCGTTCTTATATATCGGCCATTATACTTTATTTTCATCCAATCCATATCAACACAAACGGAAAGAAACCCGTCTATTATCCTTCCTGCTATCTACAGCTCATTTATCTATGAAGACCGGCGATGTTAACGTTGGTATATACAAAAGGTAAAAAGTAATCGCGTCAGGCTGTATATTTTACAAGTCAATAGCGGATCAGCGTCATGTTGTTATAATTGTGTATGAGTAATGGAGAAGAAGATTGTTGCGTCGTTCTTATTGTGAGTACAAATCGTTTGTGCAGGTAGAGGACGATGTTGTATTACACACGCAAGTCTGACGTTGGAATGGTGCAAGATGGTGCATCAAGTATATACAGAGAAGAAAAAAAACAGTAATTCTGAATGGGCATATGTCCACTAAAGCTATACCCCAAGCACAACCGATAACCTTTCCTTCCCTTGTTCACTTACCCAGCGTTTTTTTTAAGCAGCAGTAACGGCGGTCTACTCCTTACAAATCTTGAGCATATGCTTTTCTTAAGAAAACAGTTACCTTCATTTCGTTTTTCAATAAATCCGTAGATTGTGCCGTTTTGTTTTCTTTGTTTTTTGTTCATCGTGAAGAGAGTAGGAGCCATTTACAAGTGTGCGTCGCAGCTGTTAAATTGCCATGGCGACTGGTAATGAGAAAGAAAAAGGATCCCTGCTGCTGCTAACAAACCCCACACTTTCCACCTACCTCAGCCACCAGCCTCCAGTTTGTGTTAAACTCAACCCAGGTAAAATGAATGGAGGGGAAACGCTCAGGCCCTGTTCCCACAGCAGCAAAATAGGCTTATGCGCACAGTAGTGAGTCTCTGATGCACCCTTGCCATTTCCTGTACATTAGCCTACAAGCTTTTTGTCACGAGTGAACCAGCCATACTACTATATCTTGACATTGGCTTTGTACTGCTTAACTTCTATTATGTCTTGACTTGAATTGAAAATCTTAAGTACTCAAATATTCTGCTCTGCTACACTTAATATATTATCTACTTCAACTTTTATTATGTCTTAGTTGATTAAAACTATGTCTAGGTTGACTGTTATTATGTCTAGGTTGTCTATTATTCATGTTTAGATTGATTATTATTCTTGTCAAAATGATTTTCATTCATGTACAGATTGATTTTTATTTTGTCTAGATTGATTTTACTCATGTCCAGATCGATTTATATTCATGTCCAGGTTGATGTATATTCATGTCCAGATCGTTTTATATTCATGTCCAGATTGATCTTTATTCATATCCAGGTCAATTTATATTCATGTCCAGCTCGATTTTCATTTATGTCTAGATCGATTTTCATTCATGTCCAGGTCAATTTATATTCAAGTCCAGCTCGATTTTCATTTATGTCTAGATCGATTTGCATTCATGTCCAACTCGATTTTCATTCATGTCCAGCTTGATTTTCATTCATGTCCAGATCAATTATTATTCATATCCAGATTAACTTTTATTCATGTCCACTCAGATTAACATTCATGTCCACTCTACCTAAAATTAAATTACTTCTGCCTAAATAAAAGTTCAAACGTCCGCTAGGAGATGAAAAATCCTGTATGCAATGGAGGGATTCTTAGTTTAACTGATATTATTAATAGAGTAATGCAATAACTCATACAGATGTAATTCATTATATTTACAAAAAAAAAGAGGATTTATCCTCTTTGAATATATAGGGTAGACTATGCTATTTTTTTATTTAAAGATTTTTTTCTTTCATATAATAATTAACAATATCTTTTGTATTAAAATCATTTTGTTTTACCCAAGTATTTTCATCATCACTATAACCAAGCCATTTTACATAAAATATTAATTTATTATTATTATCAACCATATGATCTATTATTTTTTCTACCTGAAATATATTATCATTATTCTTTTGTTGGTTATATTTTCTTTTCTTAGGTACCTTATTCATTGAAAATTCATTATTATCTATATTTTTTTCTATATCTTTTTCAATATCTTCAATATTTAAATTTAAAATGTTAGATTGTAATTCTCTCAATTCATTATATTGTTTATTTACTTTTTGTTCACTACTAAAAACTAAATTAATTTTATTTATTTTTGTAGGAAATTTAAATCTATCACCATACCATGCCATATGATGAGATTGAACTTCTATATTATATTTTTCACAAAAGTTATAAAAATTCTTTAATAAATATGCAACACAGAATTGAAGATTATAATATTTTTTATCAGACATTTATAATGCTGCTTTATTATTATTAAATCTATTAAATTTTGATACTAATATAGAAAATTGACTTTCAATTTCAGATCTAAATGAGCCAAATTTACTATTATAATTTAACTCATTAACAGTTAAATTTTTATTAACCTCTTTTCTTATTGGATAACAAAATTATTATGACTAAAATCATAACCATATTCATTTGTATTTTCTATAAATTTTTCAACAAATAGATTATATCCACCTTCTATTCTAATACAATCTAAATTATTTATATTTTTATATAGTTTTATATTAAGGAACATAGTTCCATCATTACCCTTTGCACATTTTTTACTATTTGAAATATATATAATACTTTTATTAATATCTACTATTATTTGAGTTATTAAACCAGGTCCCTTTAATTTATATGAATACAATCCACTTTTACTTTCATTTGGATTATAGTATTTTATTTTACTATCATGACCATCAATATATAAAGTTATATTTTCAAATCCATTTGGATTATATGTATTTGCTACTAAAATTCGAGTTTTTATATTTGAAAATAAATTTTCTAAATTATTTTTTACTTGTTTATTAATATTATTATAATTATTTATCCAAAAATCCTTATATAAATCATAAAAAGATATGTATGGAATTATATTTACCATTTCAGGTCCTGTTCTACTAGATACTATATGATATAATAAAATTAATCCTTTTTCTACTTCACGATAAGGTCCTGGATATTCTCGGTTAGTATATAATTTAGTTAAAAAATAATAAACAGGAATATATCCTAATATTTTTAATAGTTCATTTTTTATTTCTTTCATAATTTCATTACTTTTTATATCTTTTATTTTTGTACGATGATTAAATCTATTTTTTATTTCAGGCCAAGGATCCTGTAAAAACTTCCAATTATTAACTATTAATTTATTAACTTCATTATTTAATTTATTTTTAAATTCGATATTTATATTATCAATGTCCATTTTTTATTATACTATTTTTTCAATTTCTATTGTATTTATTTTGTTAATAGATAATAGTAAAATTGCATCAATTCCGACTTGTCCCCAGAACTTGATTTATGATGGTACAGTTTGGTTCATCATTGATGCGTAGGCTGTAATCCCACGCGAGACCTTGGTGTCTGGATACAGAGGAATAGGCTTCTTGCAGAAGACTCTATATATCATCATTGATGAGATGTTTATAATAGCCCATGCAAAATAAGTGTCGATTTGTAAAGCTTCTACAAATACGTACCATCATACTACTACTGCTATTGCTCTTGGTATCACTTCTAGCACTGCTTGTATTGTGGCTCTGAATATATGCCACAACTCTCTGTTCTAGCTGTCTTACTTACTAGCGTAATGACTGGATTTCATTGTTATTGACTAGAGAAAAGCTTTGTTGGTGGAATTGACCTGCTGGGAACATGGTAGTAGAGAAAGTAGTGACGATATAGATTGCTATGATGCCTATCAATGCTAGAGAATGGCCCATCTATTTATACTTTAGTTGAAATGGATGATTCAGACACCAAGTTACCGAGCTCTCTACTAGATAACAGTCTTGGCTAAATAAGTTGAGATGTCCGTTCTCTGAATGAGCTATTCGGTACAGGCCATCTGGAACACTTTTGCATGATATGCCTTGATGTATAAAATCTGTAAACAAGTCTCAGGAAAAGTAGACATATATTATAGACAGGGATGCATCTAATCGCGCGAGGATGGTAATTGTTGTTTCTCTTTCTTAGCTATGTGATGGAGATTAGTTTTGCTTTGAAGTAAGTGAGACAGCATTGTCAGATTCGGGGCATGTCTGTTGTATAACATCCATGAGTGCGTAGTACATAACAGAATACATAGATGCTTGGAAAGAAAGAGAGAAAATTATATATACTAAAAAGAGACGCTGCCCGCTGTACGCTATCTATTACTAAAGCCAAAGTCATGCATAAGAAAGATAGGATATGTTAGTGTAGGGACAACGATAAAACAGCAAAGAAACAATACCAAATCGAGATGCTGTCCGCTGTATATTACCCATCATTTATCATCCGTCGTATTGAAGGCAAAAGTATACATATCTCATTGTGCGGGAGAAAAAAAACATGCATAGACAAAGTTACCAAATCCAGATGCTGCCCGCTGTAATATATATCAACTAGGTCAAAGCCTTGTTCGTGCATGTGCATTTCCATTCTTTTCGTTTGCTGCTGTAAGCGTCATACAGCTACCATTATACAATGAGACGTGGAATATGCACATCCTGGTTTTTTTATCGATCTGCGCCATCACATTATAATAAGAAAACACTATCAATCCAGTTGTGAGCAGCTGTTTTTTATTTCATTTTTCACGAAAAAAAGTTGTTACCCTCTGGTTGCTGTGTAAGATAATTGTACCTGCAAAAAATTCATCTGCAACTTACTGTTCTACATGAAGATGGCTGTGAAAATAAAACGCACTTCAAAAAGGGTGTTTACTCTACCTGCATAGTAGCATTTACCAAAAACGACTACACATCCACACCGGCATTGCTGTGCATTTCCAACAATTAATATAGCATCCTCATCCGTCCAAAGTCCAAAGCAATAATAGCTTCCAAGTACTTTCTGCATAAGTTTTCTGCTTCGACTATATATAAGCTGGATAAAATAAGTCTTTGGATCATATAACCATTTTTTTTCAAGTACCTTCATTATGTCAACTCCCCCACGCTTCCATCACTTACACTGGATCCAAACAGAGCTGTACTGTGTCATTGCGACAGTTGTTTCGTTTCAAACGACTCGCACTGTAAGCTTGTGTCAGCACGAACAGAACGTCGCCATCGTCACGACCATGGAATAGCCAAGTGTATGTTGTCGTATATATATTGCTGTATATGTTGTTGTGTATATATTGTTGTATGGTTCCTAATACATAAATGGCCATCCTTCTAGTTTCTGCATGGCGCGAAGGTCGTTCAAACCTCCAGCTACTCTATTCGGATCAGCCAAGCACCGGCGAAAGTTGTAAGTTGCCATTTGTCTTCAGAGTAGGAACGTCTTCGGTTGTTCGGTGCTAGTATCGACGATCAGACCATTAACGTTATTGCCATTTGACCCATTAGCCACACCAATGGAGCTCGATTCAAGCTTGAGTGAGACCAGCGGCCAAGCTACAAGCACGATTGACTTGCTGCAACCGCACCATCAGTTTCGACATTCGACATTACTGTTGAGGGAGAAGAGGACGAAAACACCGATGGTAAATTTATGTTCTCGTATAAACTAAAGATAGTAGCACGAAATTCAAATTATTAGTATCTCATACACTATGTTCTACACAGATATTACACGACCATCCGACTTCATTATCATGTTTTACCTTTTCCTAGCCTTGTTCCAAGATCGCTATTTGAGCAGGGCTGGTGGTGAGCTGCTCCTCCATTTTCTATCTGTCGTTTTTGCGGGTCTCTACATTCCAATCAGTATCCCACGGTCAATGGCTACTGTACGCCGCTTATCCGGTCTTAACGAGCTCTTGGATTGCAGTCAAGCAATCGTTATATGTCCCAGCTGCCACTGCCTCTATCCCAATGAACATGACCTACCGACTTGAAATGCTCGTTCCAGAAGTTCCCACCCATCCAATGACAGCACACCGAGCCTCATGCGGCATGAACTTGTTTCATTTGAGAAACAGAAACCTTGTACCTCCCAAAGTGTATGCGTATCATCCTGTGTCAGCAAGCCTTGCAATTATGATGCGTAGACCAGGATTCGGCGAAAAACTCGAGCACTGGAGGAAGCGAACCCCACGACCAAATTCTTTGGATGATGTATACGATGGTGCAAATGGTGGTCGATAATGGCGCCAGAATCCACAGCAGAAAACCCTGTATCATTCGTTGGACGTGTCGGAAATCAACACTCACTTATGTTGACGCTCAATGTCGATTGGTTCCAGTCATTCGATAAGCAGACTTCGTATTCTGTCGGTGCCCTGTATATGACAATCAATAACCTGCCAAGATCTGAACGATTCAAGTCATCAAATGTCATATTAGTCGGTATAGCACCAGGACCCCACGAAAGCTCCAAAGGTACCATTTCGATTATACTGTTGCTTATCTTTTTGCTCGTTGATTCTGGAGTCTCGCATGTGTGATTCTGATTTCCTTTCTTTTTTTGGTATTGATAGAGCAAATCAATAATTTCTTACGTCCAATGGTCGACGATCTGTTACAATTATATCACGGCAAAGATATGGTTATTGATGACGGCTCCTTGGTCAAAGTGCGAGCAGCTCTATTGTTCGTAGCATCGGACATACCGGCTTCAAGAAAGGTTTCTGGCTTTACAGGTCCAAACTCATTCTACGGATGTAACCATTGCGACATTTCCTGGCCATCGCAAGCAGAGAATCCAAGGCTGCGCGATTACTCCAACTTTGACTTTCCTTGGAGATTGCGGACAAAGGCAAAGAACTTGGCAGACGCAAAAGCTTGGAAGGCAGCAAAAACGGCTACCGAAAGGACACAGTTGGAGAAGTCAAATGGAACACCTGGTCCGAGTTGCATCGTCTTCTATACTTTGATCCCGTTTCACAGACAATAGTCGACTGTATGCACAACATGTTCTGTGGGACAGCCGAGCGCATGGCCACCATATGGAAAGATGACAGAACCTTGACCAAGGAGCATTTGACCGATATGGAGAGTTGCCTCGAAAAGATGGTGGTGCCCCCATCATACAGCATCGCTCGCGGCTGTATTGCGACTGGATTTCTGGAATGACGTCGGATGAATGGAGGTCGTGGACCGTTGCACTCTCGCCGTCGTTGTTGAAGGGAAGATTGCTTGGAGAAAAGATGGCACACTGGTTGCTCTTTGTCACAGCAGCACGTCTCCTGTGTAAGCCATCCATCACCATCGCTGAAAACGAGGAAGCCCACCAACTGCTGCTCAAATTTGGCCGCGACTTTTCAAGATTGTACTCTAGAGATCAAGTCACGCCAAATATGCACTTGCATGTTCACCTTCGCGACATGGTACTCAATTTTGGCAGCTGCTATAACATGTGGGTATTCAGCTTTGAGCGGTTCAACAAGATCATCAAGAACCAGCACACCAACCAAAAAGACCGTTTGAGCTTACGTACATGAAGAAGTTCTTGAGTGTCGTGTTCGCTGATGACATGGTCCGACGAGTTGTGGTCGAGCGGTGCGGCAACAGCACGATTGCTAGACAGATTGCTGAGCTGTTGCTGCCACAATCAGAAGCCATGCAAGAGCATTACGATTGTCAGCCGTTCTTGGATCAATCAGATTTCGACTATGCCGCGGGAGTAAGTGTAGTTGGTTGGGAGCCGCTGCTACCATCATGTCTTCCCCTCAAGACAGGCAAAAAGGTGTACATGGATACGCGCCACTACCACTGTCTTGTCGAGTATTACCAATCGATGTTTCCAGACATGAACTTTGTGTCACTCGCCAGCACTAGTGGTAATCAGGTCAGCGATCACCTCTACAAATTTGCAACAGTCGATCTCCTGGGCCAAACGTTCATTTCTGAAATGTCTCGCCACATCAACACCAGCACCTATGTCCCAGTCGTTTGCCCAAGTACTCAGTTTCATACTGAAGCGATCGTTCGTCCTGGGTGCATTTTATATTTCTTTGTCCACAACCTGCGCAATCCCACCGACGGTAATTTCTGCCAGTTCGTTTTTGCTTTTGTTGAGTACCTGCGACTAAATACGCAAGTCTTTGAGTTGTTTAGGATGCTAGGCATGGACGTCTACCATTTAGAAATCGAACCGTATATGTGGCAGTGTGTCGTTCCTTTGGGGAGGCTCCATTCCGGCGTTGTTGTTACCCCTATTCAAATAGACAATAGCTGTGCTCTTACATATTTACCACGTAAAATAAAAGTAATCTACTCTTAAAAGCAAAATACCCTAGGTCAGGTCTTGGTCTTTTTCTTTTTTGGCTTCACGCTGCTATAGTTGTAGTAGAGAATAAAATAAAAAACAAGTTTTGAATTATAGAAATCGCTCCAGATTTGAAAAGCATTTTGAAGGAATCTAATGCAATGGCGAATCAAGAAACTTGTAGATGGTCAAATAAATAAAAATGTTGAAGAATTTTGATTTAGTAATTGGCAAAAAAAATAAAAAAAAGAAAGGAGAAGAAAGCAAAGTAGTGGAGACAAGCATAGTGGCGGAAAAAGTCTCAGAGTAGGAAGAAGCACAGCAGTCCAGGTGGTGTAAAAAAGGGGTCATCCTAGATGTTTTTGGGGGAGAAGGATTTTAGTGGGAGAGCTAATTTTTATCCATTTGCTGCATCACGGCTCTGAAAGCATACTGAAAGCGCTCTAAAAGAAGATTCTCACTGAAAGCACACTGAAAGCACACTGAAAGAAAAATTTCAGAGTACACTGAAAGCACTCTGAAATTGGGTTTTAACTCTAGTGCCGTCATGATTGGTGCCGCTGAGCTAGACTTTCCTTTTGCCATAAACAGTCATCTTGGGGATGTAGCTCAAATGGTAGAGCGCTCGCTTAGCATGCGAGAGGTACTGAGATCGATGCTCAGCTTCTCCATATGTATTTAATGACTTCAATTTTCTTTTATTATTGTAGTAGAATTGTATTATTGAGTCCTTTTGGCGTGTTGTATGATAGCTATAATGTTCATATAACACATACTTCCTTTTTGGATTTCATTCCCTTCTTTGATATACTTCTTGCTTGCTGCGGTCCACAGCTACTAGGGGTTGCAATTAGACGGGTCGGGTCAAGGGTCTGACCCATTGACCCGTAGGTCAAGAAAACACTGACCCGACCTGACCCGTTCAACCCGACGGGTCAAAACTCGGGTTGACGGGTCAAGACTGATTTCAATGTAGTGATGAAGGAAGTGTCGATCAGCCTGAACTTGAGCACTGGAAGTGCAAAACTCCATATATGTATATATAGCTCTCTAAGATGATGGCACACAAATTCCTAGCAGTGCTAGCAACATCTACGTTTTGAGTGATTATTCTTAAACGTAAAGGGTTCTGTGCCATCACAAAAGAAATCACTTAGGCTCATATGCTTTGGAGAAAGCATAATATTAAAAGTGTGGTTGAAAATCGACTTCCCTATATGCCCCTTATCCTTTTCCCTTTTCCCTTTTCTTTTCACTTCTTTCTTCTTCCTTCGATTTTCTTTTCTCAATTCCTTTTCTATCTTTTGTTAAATCGCGTCTCTTACTGCCACCCTCTATTGTATATTCTCATTGCACTATTGCTACTTCTTAACTCCTATCATATATATTGCTTATAGCTGACTTATCCCATACTGTTGAATATAAAGTATAATTCACAATAAAAAGAACTAAGTATGTTTTATGCTATAGTTCTATAGCAGACATATTGATAGCTAATGATGTTTCCCAACAAGAAGATTGACTACTTAAATATAAGTACCTCATATATGGAGGTTAACCCTTAGTTATAGTTTTCATTGAAAACTATTGGTTACGAATTATTTAGGGTGCTCTCAAAAAGGGCGAACGGCCGTTCGCCCCACCCACGAATAGAAATAATTTTAAAATGCCGAAAAATTGTATCCATATAAAGGTGGGTCGAAGCTTCCAAATTGAGCGAATCGTCGTCTCAACAAATTGTTGAGACGACACCTCGGTCCGAACTCGAAAAGGAAAGTAGCTGTGTCACATCCATGCAACGGCAATCGACTTGAATTTGGGAAAGCAGAAAAGGTATCATTTTTCCTATACCTGTCAATAGTACATCATCATTGCAGTACCAATAGTACAGCTAGGTATCGCTGATATGAATGTTTTTAGAAATACAAGTTTATTCTGATCGTGCTTAAAAGATACGAAGAAACACAAAAAAAAATAAAGAAACTGCACTTTTCCAATTTTCTTTTTTTTTCAATGGACAACAACCCCTGTTTATCACTCATTCAAGTTAATCGCGAGCAGGCTACTCAACGCCGTCGCCGTATCAGTGAACGAAGACGTTGACTGTTTTGGCTTCTTATGACAACTATGGCAGAAGCATCGCTCCAAACATTAGGCTTCCTTCCAGAAATGTATACTTACATTGGTTCCCCTCTCCATTTTCGCCAAGTTCGTGGTCCCTATCAAGCAAAACGATCCATGGACTACTGGAGAATCGAGCATAAGAACTTGACGGATGACGATAACCAACGAAACAGCTACAAGGCTCATTACCGTATGAACAAGGCTACGTTCAATTGGTTAGTGGATATGCTGTCGCAAGATCCAGCTTTTCGGCGTAACTCTCCTCGTGCCACTCCACCGTACATTCAAATTGCTTGTGTTCTATGGCGCTATGTAAACATGCATCTTGGATACCGTTTGTTTAGTACTCGTTTTGGTTTCTCGCAAGGTTCATACAGGAACTTCAGCCGGAACTTTATGCAAGCAATAGTGAACACACTCGGAAGGATGATCCAATGGCCGCAAACCCTGGAAGAAGTTCAGAGAAATGCAGACGACTTTGCAAAAGTAGTTTTCGAGTCGGATCGAACACGAGCGGTAGCAAGACCCAAATTGCTCAATGTTATTGGGGCTATGGATGGGAAGCTAGTGATTATCCACAAGCCAAGTCATAGTGGGATAAGTTGGATGGATCGCAAAAACCACCATTCAATGAATCTCCTAGCTGTATGTGATGCACAGCAGCGGTTTTTGACGGTTTATGTTGGTGAATCAGGTAACGTTCACAAATCACAATTTCCTTTCGTAATTGTATCCTTGCTAATTTATTGTCATGATACAAGGTCGTGCACACGATTCTCGGGTGTTTGCCAATTCGGATCTAGCAAGAGATTTAAAAAATTATCCAGATACCAAATGTCCAAATGGCTCATACATTATTGCAGGTATGTAAAGGCGATTCATGAATTATGTCTATATAGCAAGTTCATGCTAATTATAGTTTTTGCATTTAACAGATTCCGCTTATCCTCAACGCCCGTACATTATGACACCTTATCCAAAAAACACACGAGATTGCGCCAAGAAAGACTTTAATTATGCTTTATCGTCGCAGCGTATGGCAATTGAACATGCATTTGGTGCACTTACTTCGCGTTGGCGATTCCTTAAGCATTACTTGTACCAGCTGAATCCGGTCGATCTCGCCACCACCATCTATGTCTGCTGTATCCTTCACAATATCTGCATCGACCGACCTGGCAACGAACTCCCAGATAACATTGATGATTTTGACCAGGAGCTCAATGCTGATCATCTTGTGAGCATTGCCGAAGTCGACGTGCGTCGTGGAATAGCCGAAGAAAATGAAGATAGTGGAAATGCCGAAACCGTAACAGTAAGCTCAGAATCGAATACTTCCAGCATGCTGTCTATTTCTGTCGAACAAGACGACATCCTAACTGACGCTGAAGTACGGCGGCTACGTCAAGCAGGGAACGCCAAACGCGACACACTTAAGGATGAGTTACAAGCACGTCATTCTGGCCGGCGTCAAGCATAATTGATTAGAATAAGCACAATAAAAAAAGTCTTTGAAAACCCAATTTGTTTTAAGCATATCACTTATTCGAAATATTCTGTTGAAGTTAATTCTTGATTTCTAATGCATGAACTTATTGCGATGTATTGTTTTGTTTTTCTAGAATCAACAACCCTCGCATCGGTACCGCAAGATATTTAGAGATAAGTCCTCATAGTCTCTACAAGTGTCAAATAATTTGTGATATGATATGATAAGCAATACAAATAAATCCATTTATTGTTCAGTGTTATTTTGCTCTCTATTATTTTGACTACGGGTGAATCCTACAAGTGCTGCAATTACATCTGCAATCTGCTCCTCTGCTCTAACCCTTCTTTCTTCTAACTGTTGTTGGCTTTCAACTCTTCTGTTTTCAAGATCAACCATCGCCTGAAGCTGCTGCTGAAAACGTCGCTCATCAGCTGCTTCGCGCTCTGCGTCGAGTGTACGTTCTTGTTGAGTGAATTGTTCGAAAATGCTGTCAAGTTTTTCAAACAGCTGTTCCCGGCCCCGCTCATGCACCTCCAAAAGCTCACTGCCCAAGTCGTTGTTAACTCGTCGCCGCTGGGCTGGTGGCTGTTCTGCATGATCTGTGACAGAATTTCCATCATTTGCTTCATCACGGGTTCGAACCAGGTTGCCTTGGCGATTTGAATCGATCGTTACCGGCGCTATCACACTTGCATCATCTTAAAGAAACGCCATCATCGCATCGTAGTGAGAGAACCTCTCTTGGTTAGGTCCTCCCCCATTTCTAGTCTGATTCGTTTCCCCAGTGAGTCTTTGGAAGCGTCGAAGGAGCTTATCCCATTTCTTCTTGCAAGCACTTCTGCTGCGTCGAAGTCCAGAATTGGTATCCTCAATGAACTTATTGTAGATCTTGTCCCACCATTCACCTTTTTCTTGGTTGCTTCTACCGTTCTTCCAGCAAGCATAGTATTCTTCCACAGCGTGGATCAACTCTGATTCTTCTTCTTCCATCCAGTCAGCAGTCGATTCTTCTTCCCTATCATCACCAGAGTCAACCAGATCGAGGTCAGAACCTTCGCTGGCTTCAACCGTTTCTGATTCTTGCTGTTGGGTGGCAGGAGGTGTTGGTAGGACAGGCTGGCTACCGTTTCTTCTATTAAAACCTTGCGTAGCAGGAGACCAAATAATAAAATTGTTGCTCATGATAAGAGAAGAAGATAAACGAAGTTGATATATAGGGATAAAATAAAAAGGGTTAAATTTCGATGATAGTTAACATTTATTTTTTCTTTTTTCTGCCTATTTATATAGCCTGACTTTCGGTAGGCAATTATAATAAGGAATGAATTCATTCTATACTGTTTTAACGGTCAATCGTCTTTTTTTGTTCAATATCTTTTACTACTTCTTGCAGATATGGATAAAAATAGTAATAGCATAGTCCAAACGCCCGCAAAATTGCTCTCAAAATGTCCGTACGGACCACAACAGTTTTAGTAATACATTACTTCTAAATTAGGACCCCCATCCGGATGGGCTTCACCCTTTTTGAGAGCACCCTTAGGGGTTGAGATTTATTTATATAGTTGAGAATATTTAAAATTAAATTGTTTTATAAAAAAAAAATATATATCAAAAAAGGAAAATAAAAAACAAACTTTTTTTTAATTATTTCCATAAAAGGAAATATTTCCTTTTATAGTAATTATTATATATATGGGATTTCTGTAATATTCTTACAAATTAAAAATTCTTATATTATTATTTATAGAAAAAATAAATTGTTTTTATATTTTCTTAAATGAGAAAATTATAATATAAATATATATTAATTATTTTATTGATAAAAATCACCCATAAATGGGTTAAAAGCTTGCAGTTGCAAGCTGATTTCTATCTAATAAATAATATCAACAAAACATCAAAATAAAAACAATATTTTTATTTTTCCTACCAGTAAATATATTGATAAATAAAAATAAAATAAATGATCATATGATCATTTTATTTTACCAATGAAATTTTAATTTCATTTTTTTTTATTGGTCAAATTTAAAAATATAAATTAAGAAATAAATTTTATTTATTTCTACTAGTAGAAATGGGATTAACCCATTTCTTTTTTTTTAACTTTTAGAAAATATAAAAAACCAATAATTAATTATTGGATTTTTTAATTTTCAGAATTATATTTAATTATATTTTTGAATAACCAATGAAAAATAAAAATAAATAAATTAATTAGCAAATCATTTTTTTAAGTTATTTTTATTGAGTTATTCTACTAGTAGAAAACATAAAAATATTATTATTTATCTTTTTCTTCAAGTCCTAAAAAGGAAAGATTATATAACATCTATAAATGAATTAAACAATTGTTTTATTTCTTTTTCTTCAAGTCCTAAAAAAGAAAGATTATTAGATTTTAATAAATATAAAAATTATATAAATAGACCTAAAGAAAAAATAAATAAAATAGTTTCATTTACAGATATTCCTATTGAAAATAAAAATAATATAAAACTTATAAAAGAATATTTAATCATAAAAAGAAATTTATCTAATAATCTAATAAACGTTTTAATAAATAATAGAAAATTATCTTTTTTCTTTTTTATTAATGATTCTATCAAGAAATATGATGAGTTTGATAAAATTCAAATCTTTAGCCATCAAAGATAGTCATTTTATTTCTGTTTGTGACTTTAATATATATAAATTTAAACTCTAAAATAAAGAAATTTTAGTAATTTATATAAATTTTATAACAAATTCTCAAATACAAGAATAGTGATTAACCCTCTATATTATATGTATATATGGTTCACGACGGGTCAATAGGTTGGGTCAAGGGTTGGACAGGTCGACCCGTGGGTCAGAAAAGCATCAACCCGACCCGTTGACCTGTCCTTAACCCACGGGTTGGTTTTGACCTACAGGTCAGATTGCAACCCCTAACAGCTACTTTTCCTTTTGCTATACAGTCAACTATTACATCATTGTTTGCTGTGCAGTTATTCTTTGTCATCGTTAATTATATACTTTGATATCATATTATCATTCATCATTACTGCAGTAGTTTAGACAAAACATATAAGTATCCCCTCTCATTGTATACAACAAACAGTATCTTTTAAGTTATCCTTATTTCTACTCTTACTCTTTTGCGATCTCTCTTTCTATTAGCTATGGTACTTATCCATCAAAAGGACTCGACAGGTACATAAGTATTATAGCCAATAGAAAAGACATCACAAAAGAGTAAGAGTAGAAATAAAGTTAACTTGAAAGATGCTATTTGTTGTATGTGATGAGAGGGGATA
Organism: Zychaea mexicana; assembly: GCF_025766255.1. NCBI lineage: Eukaryota > Fungi > Mucoromycota > Mucoromycetes > Mucorales > Lichtheimiaceae > Zychaea > Zychaea mexicana. Next base: position 159,545 of record NW_026516754.1, on the reverse strand, counting down.
TTTCTATGCTTTGTCTAAGCTACTGCAGTAATGATGGATGATAATAGGGGTTTTCAAAAATAAAATTAGATTCAGATTTGGTGAAATCTGCACATCAAAATCTGCAATCAAGGATCTTGTACAATATAGGTACCCCCCCCTTTATCTTGTGCCCACGTGCTCGTACGGAGTTCTAATTTCAACCACTCAAAGTGCAGCATCCGAAGTTATGCTAGTCCAAATTGTGTAGCTCAATGATGCATAACCAATGAGAAATCAGCATTTCAAAACAGGGACTTGCAACCTTTTCATGTCTTTGAAATCTGGAAAAAAAAGTAAACCTCAAAAATGCTATTTAGCTAAAGCTATCATCATATATTGGTTATTAACTAATATCATTGCATAAAAATAACAGAAAGAAGTTGTATAGATGAAAGTATAGTAGTTTAATCAGTGATAGTATAAGAAAATGATAAAGATAGTAAGGATAAATGAAAGAGGATTAAATACTAGTAAGAGAAAGGGAAAAGATAATAAAGAGAAAATGGAAATCATTATCACAGCTAGATACGTCTTCTTGAATGGGGCGGTAGATGCTCGCTAATGTAAGTAGTTGTTAGTACCATATATAATAGTAGAAATGAAGTAGAGAAATTACCTAATATCAGATTCAGAGGAATCAGAGTCATAATCAATATGATCAAGTAACCCATCATCTCTGTAATCAGCAAGATCAACAAAACTCATGCTATCTTGACCACTGTTTTCCTCTGAGTTGGAACGATGATATCTTGAGTAATCACCAGGTGCTCTTGTAGGCAAATCGGTAGTAATTTCCTCAAAGTTAACAGAAGTACTAGAAGTACTACCCTCTTCAAACTGAATATCACGCAAGCCTTGTAAGAGGGATTGCCACTGGTTTTGATGCTTACGGCGCCATAGAAACTCTAAGAGTTTCCAAGGACAAGCATCAACAGTACGATGACGACGATCAATAGTACGTTTTACAGCTGTCCAAAATCCTATTACAAAAAAAGTAAGTCTAAGAAGATAAGAAAGCAAAAATCAATCAAGAGAATAGTATACCTTCAATCATATTGGAGTTGAAAAGCTGATCGCCATCTGTATTCCCTCTGCTGTAGTTTACTGTGGCAAAACCAACATCATGATTTACTGCTACATGATTATATCCTAACTGGCACAGCCTCATATAAGGACGATGGCAGTCTGAAATGATTCTTGTACCAGGACGGACATATTGTTGGATTAAAGGAATCAATGTATCAGCTGTTCTATCTGGAATAATACAAAGAAAGGCCTTTCCTGCTTGACCAGACCGGTTTTCTACCATCCCAAAGACCCAAACACCTAGAACTGGATGGCCACGATGGTACTTGTTCTTGCCAAACTTGCTCTCATCAATCTGTACCTCGGTTACACCAGGTCCACCTAATAAAAACTTTTAGTTTCTTTTAAATTAAGGAAGAAAAGAAAAATATATAAACTTACCCAAAGTAATATCATCATCTGTAATATCATTATCCATGATCTGGTAAACATCAAAGATGATCTGTGCAACTGTACGGCGGTCAAGTTCTGTCACCTTTGTCAAAGCCTTTACCGAATTACCAGCAATGAAACCATGTAGGGTCTATAGGATATCACGTAAGTCTGCCTTCCTACTATAGAAATATGACCCCTTGCTGACAGATTTTGTAGTCCTATTACAACAGCTTTTTGTGCAGCGCCATCTAGGACGTTTCTGACTTAGAGGCTAGGTAATATGCATCGCGGAGCCATTATCACAGTACATTGTTTCTTTGAAGGCACCATTTTCGATCAGAAAACTATTTCAAGAAATTTTTCATAATAAGTAAAACTATTTATCATATATTACTTATAAATAAAAATAAAGTGAAACCCTTACGAGATAGCATCACTAGGCTTTGCAATCAACTCGGCAAATCTCCTTATAGAAGGGAATTGGTTATTAGGGTGGGTAAAAGACATGGTAAAATAAAAATAGATAAAGTTGAGGAAGATGAGATACTGGTTGGAAAAATTATACTTAGCCCTTTTTATATTCTTAGAGTGTTCTTTTTATTCCCACAGCAAAATTATTTAGTAATCAGTATTATGTCATTCTTCTCACATAGATTTATATTTGTCATCTACATTCCTGTATATTTCATCCTTTTTCCCATATAACAAGGTTTCTTTTTCCCATATAACAAGGCTTCTTTTTCCCATGTAACAAGGTTCTTTTATAAAATGCAATTATCATTAGTCACTTTTAATGTACATACTACTAATAACTCTTGAGCTTTATATCTTTCTCTAATTGAAATTTTGATCAAATATACCCTTATCCCTTAGACATCATAGTAACGATTACTTATCTTCTAGTATTTTTTTGAGCTCAACACATCTCGCTACAATATAGCTTTTAGTAGTATGTTTCTGTAGCTATTATACCTAGCTATATAAAACTTCAAAATTTTAAAAATGTGAACATTTACAAAAACTGACCTCTTAGCTTCAAATGGCTGGTTCTCTTGCAATTTCTGCGCTGTGGCTTAGAAAATTGGAGATATAGAATTTCAGATATTGAACCAAATATATGTAGAATTTGAGGTCCGATGTGTGACTCTATCTTTAATTAGAGGGGGGGTACCTATATTGCTCATTAGCCCCAATCAAGTCCCTAATTAATGGACCAATACACAAGCTTTATTTTTGAGGAGCTAATTAACTTGCGTTTTTTACATTCCTGCAAATTGTAAATGTGGGTTCGCTCTTCACTTCCCTTTACTTCTCATTCTGCCATTTAGTCATGCCTCGGCAATCAACTTGCCATCCCACAATCAAACACATTCATCACAAGATTAGGACGTTGGAACTACAAAAAGTAACACCTATGCTTGGCTCACCTGAATTTCTCAACATCCAAGCTCAAATTGAGGAGCTTATGGCGACTGTTCAAGGGATCAAGAGCTACCATCTTTTACGACCACGTCGAATAGTACTGAAGCTGAAGGAGTATGCGTAGTTTTTCTAGTCTTAGAACAACTGCAAATTTCGATGCATGGTATATATAAAAAACTCGACTTTCAAAGAACTCATCATGAAAATCAATATTAACAATGTGTTCAAGAAAGCAGATCTACGCGGGCGAAAGCAGAAGCTAGTCTGGATTCAACTGGCATGTACCTTGGAAAGATTCGTACATGACGGTACTGGAAGTTCAGCTTTCAGTATCACATGTTACTAGGGACTATCAGTAGGCACTGTACCTCTCTATATAGAAAGAATTATTACAGCCCTGAATGACCTCTTCCCTGAATACGTTCACTGGCCTGATGCAACAGAGAGAGACAGAATCACTACACATATCTAATCAAAGCATAAGTTTCCTGGTTGTGTTGGCTTCCTTGATGGCACACACGTTGTTTTTTGTTAGAAGCCAAAATCAAGGAGAAGCTTACTTCAATCGAAAACAGTGCTATTCAATGAACGTACAAGCAGTTTGTGACGACAAAAATTTGATCCGTCATATCCAGGTAGGACTTCCTGGATCTTTTAGTGATTCCAAGGCCCATAAGATGTCATCGATTTACAATCGCTCCTTAGATCACTTTTCCAACAATCAATTCCTCCTTGGTGACTCCAGATACACGTTAACCACACATTTGTTGACACCTTATCATGAGCCGGCCATGCATGGTAATAACGGAAACAAGGAGTTCAACAAAATTCATTGTTAGGCTAGGGTTGCCATCGAAGACACCTTTGGTATATGGAAGGGTCGATGGCGATACCTCAAGCACACTGCTTTACAGTTGTGTAAAGATAACGACCACCATTACTTGAATCAAATCGTCAAGGCAACAGTGGTTCTACATAACCTCTTGCAGCTTCGTAAAGATCAGTGGCAGATAAACGAATAAGACAGGGATCAAGAGGGGAACATTGACGAGTTGTGTGACGACAATACTCTAGAGGTTGCAAATGCATGGCGCGAGTCCATCAAAGTAGTTGCTTTATAAAATTAAAAGTTTGAAATTCGCATTACAAAAAGATTTTATTCGACCTAATTAGAATGGATAACCAAAACGTACCCATACTGCTTCTACTTCTTCTGGAGTCTTGCCACCCAAAATCAAACCACGGACGAAGTTTGTTTGATCTTGGTCATGCGAGCATCCAACTCTGCCTTACGCATCTTCTCTTCAAAGTCTGCTCTTCTAACATCGAGGTCATAGCTGTCCACTGCGAGTTCCCATTTCCTCTCATCCAGATCTAGGCGCTTCTTCTCTAACTTGAGTCTCTTGTAACTATGAGCGTCATATGAATCTGTGAAGTTCCTATGACGCTTTGGCATAGGATCTTCATCGCTACCAGACTCTTCATTCTCTTCTTCTCCTACTGTTTTCGTTTTCTACGTCTTCTTCTTCTCCAGCATCACCAGCACCTAACCAGTCATCTCCAATGACTGTCTCACTACCAAGCTCGCCAGCATCATCAGATAGCAAACAATCATGCTCGTCGAGCTACAAATCGTTTGTCCCGGCGCCATCAAATTGTGGAACGTCGGACTCATCATTGCATTGTTCGTCGTCGTTAGCATGCTGGCCGCCATCTGGTGCACTGACAGCTGGTTGCTGGAGAGCTTCTGGAGTGAGAGTACTGGCGTAGTGACGCGACACTGGAGCTGAACCACCTTCCTCATGGAAAGAGGGATTGATGTTTTCCCTGCTGCTGAACAAAGCTTTCAGCTCCTCATACTTGAAGCATTTACTTTCTCTTTTTTGTTGGATCGTGTAGACCCCCTTCTTTAAATCTTGGTTGGTAAGCCCCTAACTTGAATCACTGTTGCTTCCGTCATCACCAGAAGTGTGGTATATCCAAAACCCTTATGTCTACCCCATTTTAACAGAGGGGAGTCCCCGCCCCCCAAAACCAAAAATTTTAAACTCCAATTTCAGAGTCACGGCGTGTGGTGCGTCAGTGCTGTGAGCAGCGCCTTTTATTCACAAACCGCAAAAAAAAAGAAGTACTGGTCATTAACAATCAATACACAATCACTAAGAAAAGACATACATGGTCATTGAAGATAAGTGCATGCAGCCAAGTTAGAAATGCCATTGAATAGAATGGAGAACAATTTGACAGCAGACACTTGAAATAAAAACAAAGCCGAAGGGAAAAGACAACAACAAAGTACTGGTGGGACAAAGCACAGATCCTTTTACAAACACACTGACGATTCTACTGCAAAGATCTCAACACAAGATGCAGTAATGGAATGGCCATTTGAAGCAGGGGACGATCCAAGGGTTAAAGAGAAGAAAAGGGGGACAAAAAGTTCAAAGCTATACACTATGAAGGAGCTTTGCTTAACCGCCGGTCTGTTGAGATCTCGCTCTTAGGCATCGTGCATTTTGACGTAGGACATTGGCATTTCGACACACGGTTACAGTTCACGATGGAATGAACGATCATTGAACGATGACGGCCAGCTAATATTGTACCTGTGGTTCTTAACGGGTATGCTTTTTTTTTGCTATAGTGCATTCGTGCTATATTCTCAACGATGTGCTAATATATATATAGGCAGGATCAGTCAAAGGTATTATGTTGTTGGCTCTTTCAGCCATGCGTTGTAAAGAAGTTCGTGTTCAAGAAAAGAGGGACGTTTTATGTAAAGCATAGAAAACATGATATGTAAGCAAGCGTCGAATATAACTGGCAATATACTAATTCTCTCTATTTCCTCTTAGAACCAAAGATACACATACCTGTCAATACATCATAGGGACCAAAAGATGTGAGTACTATATTTATGCTTATGGTATGATATTAGAAGTGTAGGTAAGTCCCTACCCAAATTTATAGTTGTAAAGTGCCGTTAATAAATAGTATATATGAATAAAGCTTTTATAATAAAATGTCTCTTCAATACTACATGGATCCTTCATCTCTAAAACACAGAATAATACATATATGGAGGGGAATCGTGCATCTCTTATTATTGCACCATCTGATGATAAATGTCAATATGAGACAAAACCTTTGTGCGTTCTGTTAAAGTATGATCATGAATAATTGAGAATCGCGGACCTAGTATAGTCTGTAGTAGAAAGATCAAAAAAATAAACAAGTGCCCTCTTCGATACACATACTTTTCTACTACTGCTATTAAAAACACGCAATGTCCAACAACAACAGCAACACGCCTATTATTCTCGACCTCGAAAACGAGAGTGTTCCAGAGTGGCTACCGATTGCAACCTACAGAGCGACGATCGAGCGTGCACCTCAAGTGTCTGGTCATTGCTGGGTGAAAAAAGATCACCAAAATGGCAAAGGAATTCTGATCTGTGAAAGCAATGGCAATGAAATCCAACAAGCGAATGACGCGACGATTTCGGGAGAAGTTGTTGAGGAAAACGAAGTAGAAGAAAGTAGAGGTATAATAAATCAACAATGAATACAAATAAGGAAAAATTAATTATGTACCTGCATTAATCTATCTCACAATATAACATCACTTATAGACATCCACCCTACCAAAAGAGCTCGTAAAAGAAAAGTGAAATGGTCCGAGCGTTATGTTTGCCATCGTTCTGGAGGCGTCCGTGTGCGCAACGATCGTGTCAAAGGTGGTGCATCAAAGTCGATCCGTATCCGCCAAAGATCAAAGAAAATTGGCTGTCCAGCTCGCTTCAGAGCAGTATGCTATGAAGAGGAGCCAGAAAAGGTGTATTTGTTCTTTGCTGGAGGTCATCCAGATCATACTCCTGGTAGCGGCGAAGATGTCAAGTACTTGCCCAATTCACAAGAAATCAAGAGCAAGATCCTTCAAGAATTGCATAAGGGATACAACGTACGTGACGTGCGCTTGTATATGCAGCGTGAATACTGCACTATTGGTGACAACAGACGTGAAGCATACGTGAACACAGTAGATGTATACAACATTTACTACAAGTATCGTCAAGAGAAATCGCAGAGAAATGATGATGACTTCTCGTCTTTGTCTTTGTGGTTGCAACACCTTGAATCGATCGGATATTTTGTGTGGATCAATGAAAAGATCACCATTGATGAAAACCAGCAACAGCAAGCAGTAAAGTGTCTTACCGAAGATAACTTTACGTTCGGTTTCTTTGCTCCTTAGCAGAAGGATTTGCTCTTGAATGCCAAGTTTATTTCTCTTAATGCCACTCATGATGTCAGCCAGTACTCTAATAGTATTTTATATACCATGGTTATCTGCCATCCAGTTGCTGCTCAAGGGGTTCCAGTTGCCTACCTCTTTACCGATACCACTGCCTCTACTCCCCTTGGTGCCTGGTTGCATCAGCTTGCTTCCCTTGGTGTAAACCTATATCGCATCACTATTGACTGCAGCCTGCCTGAGGATAATGCCATCCGCGCTGTCTGGCCCTTATATACAATCCAGTTTTGCACCTGGCATGTCATGCGCTCATGGATGAAAAACGTCCGTTCTAAGATCAAGTCATCGCCTAGTAGAAGCAAGGCCATCGCCATGCAGATTGCCTGTGAGAAGCTACGCGCGTTGATGTACGAACGTAATGTTGATACATTTTAAGAGCATCTCCAACGGTCGTTCTGAACTCTATTTTAGGATTCCGAAATAGAAAATTTCGAGTTCTAATGGTCGTCCTATTTCTATTCTATTTTAGAAAAGGGTCAAATTTTTTTTAGAATAGGCATCCCAAAATTAGGGCAAGTTTTCTAAAATAAAATCGCGTTGTTGTACGCAGTAAAATAAAGCTCTCTCTTCTTTATAAATCACTTCCTTTTCCAACAACAATGTCTTCTAGTTCTTCTGCCCCGATCCCCATCACTAATGTCGAATCTCGTGTTAAGAATCGACCACCGTTCCCGAAGTTGTCGCAGAATCGTCGACAGCAGCAGCAGCAAAAGCTGGCAATCGCGGTCCGAGCTGGAGCAATGAAGAGGATGTGTGGTTGTGTCAATCCTGGCTTGCCACCTCCACTCGTTCGTCAAAGGGCACCGATGTTCCCCTCTAAATATTGTGGGAGACTATCTACAAAAATTTTCTTCAAAGAGGGGGAGATATGGATGTACGAACTAGCAGGGAGCCCTCTCGAGCCGCTGGGATACCATCCAAAGAGAGGTGTCTAGATACTGCGGTTGTCTTGCAAAAGCTCTTGCGCGAAATAAAAGCAGAAACAACGAAGAAAATGAGGTTAGGGGATGCTAGTTTTCATAAACGATACGATACCAGTACTGATGAATATATGGGAGTGAAGAAAGACTACGCAGTAACGCTGTATAAGAAAGCTGCAAAATCTGCTTGGAAGTTTCAACACTGTTACAATGAGCTTCATGAGCAACCAAAGTTCAGTAACAAGTATGTCAATGTGACAAATCAAAGCGCACCTGAGTATGTGAAGCGCCCAATCGGTCGCAAGAAAGCCAAGGAGCAAGAGAAGGAGGATGGAACGCGCAAGCGTAAATTGGACGATGATCGCGCTCGATTGGCGAAGGCTGAAGAGGAGCATGTCCAGAACAGCCGCAGGCGCATCGAGCTCCAGGAGAAAATGAACGACGATGAAGTGATGCGAGAACAGCTCGACAGATACTTAGGAGCTGAACTCGAGTATTGGACGCTGAGAAAAGGCGAGACTTTGGCCAATGCAAAGGCCAGAATCGCAAAAGCCATTGTCCAGGACGTAGAAGTTCAACAGACTACCGACGACGAAGTTGACGAGTAATAGAAAACAATAAATAAAAAATATCTTTTGTGTTTTACTAGATCATATTGCCTTGGTGCTGCCACAAATGCTCAACGAGGTCGTTCTTCAGTTGATCGTGGACCGCAACATCCTTGATCTCATCATAGCGATTTAAGTATTCGCTCATGGTGTTTGGATCCCTGCGAACTGTCAAAATGGGCGCCGATCCAACACTTCGCAATACTTCGGCTTCGTTGTCATCAGCAACATCCTCTCCTGGATTGCAGCACTGATCTTCAACAATCATGTTATACAAGATTATGCATGCGCGCATAACCATTGACAGATCGTCGGGTTACCATAGTCTTGCTGGGTGTCGAATCACAGCAAATCTACTTTGCAAGATCCCAAAGGCACGCTCGACATCCTTACGGTACGCTTCTTGCATACAGGCAAACAACTATATAAGTAGTTAGAGTTGCTGCTCTCCATATGCATTGTTAAAATTTACCTTTTTTTTCTTCTCAATCGGATGCGTGATTGAATCCATAAACGTAGCCCACGGCGGGTAAATACCATCAACTAAATAATAGCCTTTGGTGTAGTTGTGGCCATTTACAGAAAAGTTGACGGGCGACGTAACATCAGACGCCAGATCATCGAAGATGGGGGAACGCTGCAAGACATTGATGTCATTCAGCGTACCCAGGAGACCGAAGAACGCGTGCTAGATCCATGTTTCGAAGTCTGCTACAGCCTCAAGGATTACTGTAGCTTTCTTCTCTTTACCTTGATATTGTCCTTTCCATCCGGCAGGACAGTTCTTCCATTCCCAATGCATGCAGTCCAAGGAACCGAGCATGCCAGGGAACTCGCGTTTCTCCGCCATATCAAGAAGCTGCTTGATATCATCCTCGTTTGGTGAGCGCAGGTATTCGTCACCAAAGATGCGGCTGATTGCCAAGCAGAAGCGCTTTAAGCACTCAAGAGCAGTGCTTGCACCTAGTCGAACATATTCGTCGGTCGCATCGGCAGATACGCCATATGCCAGTTGGCGAATTGCTGCCGTCGCTTTCTGCAGCGGTGTCAATCTAGGCGTATGAGCCGCGTCGTACTTCTGCGGAAAGAAGGCATCTTTCTGCTCCAATTCGCTTACGATCCGTTCGAAAAGCCGACGACTCATGCGAAAACGAGTACGGAACTTGTATTCGGGGTAAACAGGATTGTCGCCAAAATAGTCATTGTATAAACGCCAATGACCTCCAACGCGATCGCAGTTAATGACGAGATGACCAGGAACAGAGCCTTTTCTGGGTTTTCTCACTTGATCGTCGTCTTGGTCATTAGCTGCAAAGATTCTCTGAAGACGCTCAACTCTGCGCTGACGTTGGCGTTCTTCCTCAATGTCTTCATCGAACATTTGTTTTAGGTTGCGAATATTTTGGCTTGACATTGTGAAATGAGTGGTTGAAGTAGAAAGAGCAGAGCAGTAAATTCAATAGCCAGTTTTAGAATAGCGCGACCGTTGGAAAAACCATGCCAATTCTATGGTCCTGCTAGGATAGCAGCGTTCCATTTTAGAAAAATTTTAGAACGACCGTTGGAGATGCTCTAACAACTGCTCCACGAGTTCTTGTCTACTTTTGGTAGATACCGAAAGCCCTTTTTTTTCTTACTTTCAGAAATACTGGGTTACTGGTGAACAAGGCTGTGATCGGTGGGCTGCATGCTACCAACCTGCAGTTTACACGAACATGGAGACAAACAACTATGTTGAGTCATGGCACAACCAGCTGAAGACAATTTATCTGAAGCGCAAACGTGTCCATTGTCTTGACTTGTTGATGAGTATCCTGACGTTCGATGTCGAGTTTGACGTCCAGCAAGAAGTCAAACGTCTAACGTACCGAGTTGGGCATATACCTGTTTCCCTTATTAATAGTGACTAATCTCACTAATTAGTGTTGGACTGTGTTTGTCAAATAGGTGGAGCAGTGTAATGGCGCTTCTAAGCAATGGAGATTGTGGAGTTGGCGAGGAATCATGCACGTTATATCAAGGCTCATCGTATTCTTATACAGTGCGGTTACTTGGCGTTTTGTTCTAGAATACGCAACAACGTTTCAACAAGATTCACTCCAATCGTGCTGAATATAAGGAGAGCGATTAGCCATTCCAAATTGCAAACGATTCAACGATTGTCTGGAATAGAGAAGCTCCTATACAGTGAACTTGTTAGGAACACAAAAATGTAAAAAGTGGGTTTGCTCTTTTCCATACTAACTATATAAGAATTGGGCTATTATATATGTACATATATATACGGCACACTATATATATAACTAGGAAAGAAATAAACTTTATAGATATGACAGCTACTACAGGATTTTTCATCTCCTAGCAGACGTTTTAACTTTTATTTAGGCAGAAGGGATTTAATTTTAGGCAGAGTGGACATGAATGTTAATCTGAGTAGATATGAATGAAAATCGAGCTGGACATGAATGAAAATTGATCTAGACATGAATGAAAATTGAGCTGGACATGAATGAAATTCGAGCTGGACATGAATAATGATTGATCTGGACATGAATAAGGATCGATCTAGACATGAATAAAGATCGACCTGGACATGAATAAAAATTGATCTGGACATGAATAAAAAATGATCTGGACAAAATAAAAATCAATCTGTACATGAATGAAAATCATTTTGACAAGAATAATAATCAATCTAAACATGAATAATAGACAACCTAGACATAATAACAGTCAACCTAGACATAGTTTTAATCAACTAAGACATAATAAAAGTTGAAGTAGATAATATATTAAGTGTAGCAGAGCAGAATATTTGAGTACTTAAGATTTTCAATTCAAGTCAAGACATAATAGAAGTTAAGCAGTACAAAGCCAATGTCAAGATATAGTAGTATGGCTGGTTCACTCGTGACAAAAAGCTTGTAGGCTAATGTACAGGAAATGGCAAGGGTGCATCAGAGACTCACTACTGTGCGCATAAGCCTATTTTGCTGCTATGGGAACAGGGCCTGAGCGTTTCCCCTCCATTCATTTTACCTGGGTTGAGTTTAAAACAAATTGGAAGCTGGTAGCTGAGGTAGGTGGAAAGTGTGGGGTTTGATAGTAGCAGCAGGGAGGAAAAAAACAATAACCAAAGATCCGTTTTTTTTTACATTACGATTCGCCATGGCAAATCAACAGCTGCGACGCACACTTGTAAATGGCTCCTACTCTCTTCACGATGAAAACAAAACGGCACAATCTACAGATTTATTGAAAAACGAAATGAAGGTAGCTGTTTTCTTAAAAAAAGCATGTGCTCAAGATTTATAAGGAGTAGACCGCCGTTACTGCTTAAAAAACGCTGGGTAAGTGAACAAGGGAAGGAAAAGATAATTATTGGCTGTGCTTGAGGTATAGCTTTAGTGGACATACGCTCATTTCAGAATTACTGTTTTTTTTTTCTTCTCTGTATATACTTGATGCACCATCTTACACCATTCCAACGTCAGACTTACGTGCGTAATACAACATCGTCCTCTACCTGCACAAACGATTTTTACTCACAACAAGAATGGCGCAACAATCTTCTTCTCCATTACTCATACACAATTATATACAACATGACACTGATCCGCCATTGACTTGCAAAACATACAGCCTGACGCGATTACCTTTCACTATCATGTACGCCCATATTACATGATGACGACTATAACGCCGGTCTTTTGTTTTGATACTTGTATACTCAAGCACATCATCGTCGTAATGACGGCCATCTCTTTCTTTGCTGTTTGTATACACATCAATGTGATAATAGTTATATTCCTATGATGCATACACACTACCACAGCTATAATCCTCCTCTGCAATTCGCTGTACTCGCACACACACGATGGCAACGACGATTACCTTTTTCTTTTTACATATGCCAACACGAAAATTGCCGGTCTTGATGGATAAGGTAGTTATATATGCTGATGGGTGGAATGTAGGGTTTTATTATTGTTACTGTAGATGTTGTGGTTGGGATAAAAAAATAAAAGTAAAAGATCATACATTATGTAGTTATTATGTCTCAGTTGTCTGCATAAACGGGTGTGGGATGGCATTGCATGTTATTACAAGTGCTTCTATTAAAACTATAGATATAGCTCTAGGCGGTGATGATAATATGGCAGGGACAAAAAAGAAAAGGCGTTTGTTGTTATGAAGGAGGAAGTTTTTTTGCTATTACAACAGCAACTTTATTTGGTGTTAATAACAGTAACTATGAACAACCGGCAAGTTACTACCCTTGACGACATTCGCTACGCTCTCTCTCACTTGACTGTACGTGGAGTTCTTGCACTCATTTCTAATGAAATCGTGTGCGTTCCTACTGCTCAATGGCAGATCTTTAAGGATCGCATCTCGGAATTGTGTGGCTATAAATGGGTTCACAAACGCGAGACTGTGCATGGCACCAGACACTCTGCCACGCAATATCAATAATTACAATAACCATCCTTTACCACGAAACAACATCCTTCGCACTTGTATAACTCTTATAGAGCCTTCTTTGTTATCTTTCTTATATAACAGTCATCATACTTTATTTTCATCCAATCCACATCAACATAAACGGAAAGAAACCTGTCTATTATCCTTCCTGCTATCTACAGCTCATTTATCTATGAAGACCGGCGATGTTAACGTTGGTATATGCAAAAGGAAAAGAGTAATCGCATCAGGCTGTATATTTTGCAAGTCAATGGCGGATCAGCGTCATGTTGTATATGATTATGTTTGAGTAATAGAGAAGAAGATTGTTACGTCGTTCTTGTTGTGAATACGAATGGTTTGTGCAGGTAGAGGTTGATGTTGTATTACACACGTAAGTTTGACGTAGGAATGGTACAAGATGGTGCATAAGTATATACGTAGAAAAAGAGAAAGAAGCAGTAATTCTGAATGGGCATATCTCCACTAAAGCTATACCTCAAGCACACCCGATAACCTTTTCCTTCCCTTGTTCACTTACCCAGTGTTTTTTTAAGCAGTAGTAACGGCGGTCTACTCCTTATAAATCTTGAGCACATGCTTTTTTTAAGAAAACAGTTACCTTCATTTCGTTTTTCAAATAAATACGTGGATTGTGCCATTTTGTTTTCTTTGTTTTTTAATCATCGTGAAGAGGGTAGGAGCCATTTACAAGTATGCGTCGAAGCTGTTGATTTGCCATGGCGAATGTTAATGAGAAAAAAAAAGGATCTTTAGTTGTTGATTTTTTCCTCCCTGCTGCTGCTAACAAACCCCAATTTGTTTCAAACTCAACCCAGGTAAAATGAAATGTGGGGAAACGCTCAGGCCCTGTTCCCACAGCAGCAAAATAGGCTTATGCGTACAGTGAATCGCTGACACACCGTTGCCATTTCCTGTACATTAGCCTACAAGCTTCTTGTTACGAGTGAAACAGCCATACTACTATATCGTGACATTGGCTTTATACTGCTTAACATCTATTATATCTTGACTTGAATTGAAAATCTTAGATACTCAAATATTCTGCTCTGCTACAACACTTAATATATTATCTACTTCAACTTTTATTATGTCTTAGTTTACTAAAACTATGTCCAGGTTGACTGTTATTATGTCCAGGCTGTCTATTATTTATGTTTAGATTGATTATTATTCTTGTCCAGAATGATTTTCATTCATGTACAGATTGATTTTTATCTTGTCTAAATTGATTTTACTCATGTCCAGATCGATTTATATTTATATCCAGGCCAATTTATATTTATGTCTAGAGCGTTTTACACTCATGTCCAGCTCGATCTTTATTCATGTCCAGCTTGATTTTTATTCATGTCCAGCTCGATTTTCATTCATGTCTAGATCGATTTTCATTTATGTCCAGCTCAATTTTCATTCATGTTCAGCTCGATTTTCATTCATGTCTAGCTCGATTTTCATTCATGTCTAGATCAATTTTCATTCATGTCCAGCTCGATTTTCATTCATATCTACTCAGATTAACATTCATGTCCACTCTGCCTAAAATTAAATCCCTTCTGCCTAAATAAAAGTTCAAACGTCTGCTAGGAGATGAAAAACCCTATGTGTTCATCAAAAACCATTTTGAAATTTATAAAAACCGTTCTTTTAACTTATTGAGTAAGCAATTAGGGAAAACTTATAACCTTAGGTAGCAACTAGACATAAATATCTATATAATTATTCTAAATTTATCTTATATTTTAATATCTAATTTATATACTATAAAAAATTTCAATTTTTAAAAAAAATAATATATAAAATCAATTTTTAAATAGAAAAAATAATTACTATAGTAACTAATGACAATGTGATTTTTGGAAAAATTACACCAAAATGTTATTATACAGTAGCTATAAATTATGTTTTTTTCTACGTTAGCAACAAGGAATTTCATTAAGTGACTGTCAATTTTGAGTGAAAAAATAAAGCCTAAGATACAAAATTAACAATTTACTATAGCAAATTGTAAAATGTATTGCCTTTTATTTTTTTCAAAAATGGATGTATAATCAATTCTATAATAAAATTACTTTTATTTTATTGCTAGGTGATAAACTTCCAAACATTTATAAAGTTTTTTTGAATCTATAGATTTTTTTTAAACAATAGATATTATTAAGGTTTGGTAGTTGCTGATTAACTCCCTATATGGAGTTTTGTACTTCCAGTGCTCAAGTTCAGGTTGATTGATACTTTTTTCATCATACAGCGTTTTGCGTTTGAAACTATAAAATTTCTAGGGGGTGTAATATAGAGATGAACACCAGTGCGAAATACTGTATTTGATTGGTTGGAGAATAGAAATGATTCGTGATAAACAGACTCTCCCTGGTGAGAAATTAAGGGCGTCTAATGGCTCACTTCCTTTTTTTCCATGGGCGATGGACGCTGTCTAAGAACGCATCAGGCTTATTTTCATAGTATGAATCAATCTTATATTCATCACAACAAAATTTCATTAAACAGAGGTCTTGCCTCACGGCTAACTTCCTTTTCCCCGTGGGCGACGGAGGGCATTCAACAGTGCACCGCGCTTGCTTCCCCGACACCAATCGAGCTTTTTCATCCATAACAACAAGACATTCAATGAACAGTGTGACATGTTCCACTAGTACGCAGCCAATTTTTAGAGCTTCAACATCTATTTTATGACAAGGCTTTCTGAATCTACAGTGGATCAATTCCTTCCTTCATCTCATTCTTTTTTTTTTCGTCCAACAGGTAAACTCGCATTGCTGGCCATACCAGCTGTACTACTATAGTTCAAGCATGAAGACTGAAAATTTTAGCAAGTGCACAAGCGATGTATATGACCTGATGCATTTCATCATAGAATTTATTTATTAGCTGGTGAGAGTGATTGCTCTGTAACAACTGCACACTGTACAAAATGTTCTAATAGGTGGACAGATCATTTTTCCCTGGTATGGCCTACTCGAACATTGTAGCAAGCTAAAATCACTTTTAGTACGAAGCTTACCGAAGCAGGCGTGCTGTATGTAGCACCTTTGAGCGGTGAATTTATTATGTGGAAGGAAGATAGGAAGTCTGAGAGTGAGGATCTCTGATTTATATGTAGAATCAACTTTGCTACAGCAGAAGAGTGATAATACGAACGTGATTTACTGTAACCAACATCACGTCCAGCTACACTATCGTTTCTAATGACATAATCATACTGTTCCAAAACGTGTTTTATATAATCTAGAGGGTGAAATGTATTGGTATTACAGTAAAAGTAGTAAAAGGAAGAGAACTAAAATCAGGGCTATACCTATATAATAGGCTGCTTTGCTAGGCATGCAGGAAAGTAGGATTGCGAGTGATCGACCCAGTGTTGGCAATCGGTTTCGGTCACTGTAAATGCTGCTTTTTCGATTCGTCCAATAAGGTCATCTTCAGTTGTCAGCGGTTTTTTTGTAACATGGCCCTTGATCTTTGACCAGCATTCTTCGATGGGATTTAAAAATGGTGAATATGTAGGGACAAAAATTATGCAATAGCCGCCTCTTTCGATTGCTTCTTCGATCTTGTCCCACTTGTGGATCCTTGCATTGTCCATAACTAGGCACATGTTTCGAAAGCCCAACTCCTCCAGAATGTCCACCAAATTGTTAATGAAATTAAAGAAATGATCGCGTGTTGTACCATGGGCCGTTCTTTTCCGTTTACGAGATGACTCTGGTGTCGTTTGCTTGTATTCTTCTGGTAGTGCATGCCTTGAAAGCAATATAACGCCTTTGCTCAACATAGCGCCAATAATACTGACGTTGATGGATCGCAGTGCTGGGACAGTAACAGCTGCTGGAGTGCCTATCTTTGACCAAGCTGAAGGACGTGCGTATGCCTTCGAGAACCCACACTCGTCAATGAAGACACAATTTGTACTATAAGCGATTCCCTAGGTTTTTAGGTCAGCAACAAAGGCAGCTCGCTCGTCAAGGCCCCTGGTGGAATTACGGTAGGCAGGTATTCTTTTAGTGCGCTTCAAGGGGTATTTGAGTTTTTCTGTAATATGCCGATATACAGCACTTTCACTAATAGTAAGATCTTCAATATAATTTTAGCGATGTAGACTATGCAACAAGTTTACTTATACATTCTGTTGATATTTTGCTAACAAACCTTTAAAAGTACTATATAGTTTTTCATGCACGTCCTTCACAGCTATAGTGGGACACTGGTCAATCTTGACTTTGATAAAAGCGGAATGTAGGCCGTTCAGCTTTTTGTTGTTTCCTCGTTCAACATCGGTTGCTGGTAGATATCCAGGGAGCACCTTTCTGTCATTTGCTGCTTCCTTTATGATGTTGTATGCCGACGCTTGTACAATACCAGCCTTTGCAGCAGCTGTACGAACCGGATCACCTCGGTCGATATAGAGATTGACGAGTTGACCGACTTGGCGTGCAGAATATTTATAACGCGTCCATGTATAGTTGACTGGCTCTGAAGTCATGATGATATCGTCGTCGAGTGTTGGTGCTTCATCGATGTCCATGTTACCAGCTTCGCCTGCGTCACCATCCTCAGGGACAACAGTCATCCTGTACACGGTACGAACACATGAATCTGCCTCAGTTTCTGGACCGTCACGCACGTAGTAATCACCATCTGGTTGATAGTGATACATGGTGATAGTAGACTGTGAATCAGTAGCGACGGTAGCAGGTTGTTCTTGTTGCATGTTGTGATCCTTAATACTAACGATAACGAGTTGTTTAGAAAAATAGATAGAAGTGAAGAGTTGTGTATGTTCAAATGAGAAAAAGAGAGACTATATATATCAACTATAAAAGTGCAAGGCACTTTGGCCAAGAACATAGCATTGGCCATGTAAATAAGCCAGTAATGTGTATATGGTATGCACCTACCAGTCACTTGCAGCAAAATTGAACTTCTATGTAGTAGTTCATCTGCAGTAATAGAATCACGTTCGTATCATTTCATGATCACTATCTTAATTTGTTGCCACTAGTAACAATGAGAATAATTGGATGAATATATTTTGTTACAGTGCTATTAGAGCACATACACACTCAATCTAAAAATACAACAGCGTATTTGATAGAGGGAAAATCATAAATAGTATATAGGTATTGATCACAATTATATACATGGGTGGCACAAGCAGCGATGTGCTGGAAGTGCTACATGCGCACAGACATGGTCGTTAAATATGAGTCTAAAAATTTCTGGAAGACTTTTACAACTATGGATAATAGAGATATGTACATCATAATAAATAAGATTAAGATAGAAGCCATAAAATATAAACAGATCATCAATCAAAGGGGGTGCTCAGATGGTATGAAAAAGGGGGTGATAGATTTGCTACATACACTGTCTATGCCATACTGTTTTTGTTACCTTACAATTTTCATGATTTGATACACGCGTGCTATTGCATCTCGAAAACCATTTACGTATGATCGATATGCTCGTTGAGCAGATTCTATTTATTACCCTCTTGTCATCAGTATACCTTTCTTTTGGCAAATGTCAGTCACTAGTGGACTGTTCACTTCTCCTTTTTTGTATGTGTTCTTTCTATGCCAGTTCGCTCTGTGCAACTGTAGGCTATTATGTAGTTTGCTTAGAATGCATTTGAACTATAATTTTATATGCCAGTACGTCCAATATGGCGATTTATTTCGATATGTATATCTATTTAAAAAGATTATTTGTTATGAACATTCCTCGACCTCTACTAAGTGATCACCCTCAACCTCGATGATCACTTATTAAATCCCCAAGTAACAATATCATCCATCATCATCGTCCGAATTATCAACCCTAATACCAATCTTTCCGTTTATTCGCATTATTAAATTCCATAGTAAAAGATATATAAACACCATAGTCTTTGAATAATAAAACATCAGTCAGATATCTTGTTTCCATCCTATACCTTGTTCCTTATATCTTCTCTCATCATCTGCTCTCCTACCTCCAGGTTTCCTTCTTGTCTTGTCCTGTTCTTGCTGAAAGCACCTAGCACATTCTCGTCCGGTCTTTCTGTCCTTGTCTTGTCTTGTTCCTGTCCGCACCTTACATTATTCTTCTCTCTCTGTTCTGTTCATTTTTTTTGTTTCCCTTTTAGGTTAATTTCTCTGTGCAAAACGATAGTCCTGCTTCTGTAAAGGAGATTTGAATCGTTTGCATAATAGATTTTCTGCTAGTATACATATAATTGCATGTTATAATATTTGCATGGCGCACCATTTATGCATTATGTTTGTCGGATCAATGATTTCGTTTTATTAATTTATTCGCTCTGTACGAATGGTTTATACATCTGTTAGTTAAGTTCATTCTTTTCCTAAAAAAGACTATCTGTACAGACTATCTGTTGCATTCGTTTTGATATATGTGCTCACTCGTTTAATATATTGGATCACGCATTCGTTCTGTTCATTTCGCTTTTTAATTATTTGCTAAACAGTTTATTACATTTGCTAGCTTCATTCTCTCCTTTTACTATTGCGTTTCATTAGCTATGTTTGACCCCTGTGTATGTTACATTTTGTAATGCTTGCTTGCCATGATCATTAAATTCGTTAGATTCGCTCGCCACATTCATATCATTCGTTAGATTTGCTTGCCATATTCGTTTCATTTGTTAGATTTGCTCGCCACATTCGTTTCATTTGTTAGATTTGCTTGCCACGTTCGTTTCATTTGTTAGATTTGCTCTCCACGTTCGTTTCATTCGTTAGATTTGCTTGCCACGTTCGTTTTATTTGTTTGATTTGCTTACTACAACGTTTGCTTTACTACTATTATGATGCTTGTTCCATCGATCATGTATGCTTCTATTATTATGGTTATTCGTTATATCTATTCATTCGTCGTGTTTTTTCATTCATTCAACGTTATGCTCGCTCATTCTATAGCTATTCTTACTTCATTTAGCCCCTTTTAGATTAGCTCAATGTTTTTTGGGCTGCATGGAGTTTTCTATACGATCTAGTTCCCTGATTTATTTCGTAGCACACAACAGAGTACCACATGGAGCTTTGCTGCTGTAATTCGTTTTGACAGCATGTTATAATAACAGAAGACCATGGTTGCATGTATCTTTCCGACCTAATAGCTATTTTAAGCTCAATAATATTAAAATTAGATAGTGCTCCAATACATTCGCTGCTGTATCATAGATAACAAAACCAACTTCATATTCGACTGATGCCAATACAGTAGCCACCATTCAAGGAGAACGTATATAACCAGAAAACTTCTTTATCGATCATAACAGATGGATCGACCATGCGACGAGTATTTACTGCATACAGTTTAATATGATTTCAGATAACATTTTTACATAACTACATACCTATTATATTTTTTTTGCTATACTATCTGCGATCCAATTTCCTTTTGACGAAATCATCGATCTCTCCTATGCACAGTATGAGGCGCAACCACACGTATCGTCGTACAGACAATGCCCTTGTAAGCTTCCCATTAGTAGTACAGAGTGTCCGTTAGCGCTGTTTCTGATGTCGCATCGTCAGCTCGTAATATATTAAGGAACCTCACATTAAGAAATCTTGCCGTGTTTTATGCAATTTCGATATAAAAATCTGGCAAATTTAATCATTCAAGCCCGTTAAATGTTTTACATTATCCATACGCTTATTTCTTTGTCGCTATATATCACCAACATAATCTTCGTCCTTACCTACCGTCAAGTAACCAGTAAACATATCATGGAACGCATATTGAACGACCCAACTATGCAGAGTATGATTGTAGCGCTACATATACTTTTGTTATTACTCTAATTAGCCAGGTGATATTAACTGCATTTATTAATAAGGATACCTAGAGCTGCGTGAGGAGTATATGTGGGACAACCCGGGTGTTCTCGATGATTGGGATGCCCGACGAAGGTTCGACTACACAGGCCGCCTACCAGAAAGGCAACAAGCGCCCCTAGGTACTCCACACTGCCGTCGCAGGGTAATCTCTCTGGAAGAAAGGGGACGATGATACATTTGTATCAGGCTGGGCACACAATGAAAAGCATAGCCGAATACATTAAACTGTCCACAGCCACGGTGCATTGGACATGGCACAGACGGCACAGGTTCCTTTTGGAGCTTGAGCAGCAATATCGGCACCAACAAAACAAAATTTCCCAGAGCATGACAGCGATGCAGCTATTTCTGTTCGATTTCAAAATTTACATTTATCCAATCCGCGTAATTTTAGTTTTTAATAAATCTGCACTTGATATCTGTGATGCCAAAACTTGTTTAATTCTTTTTTGCATGGAATAATGTGCTTACTATAATCGTAGACTTTGTGACATAAAACCGTGGTATCAAGCTGTACAGTAGAGCACAGACACTCTACCAATATGTAAATCTCAATGATAGATGCACTATATGAGCACAATATTCATGATGTATACGCAAACACGTTTCCAGAACATATATAAACGCAGTAGATTTTATTGATTTACTAAGACAATCTATCAACAGCATCCCATTTCATTAAACATGATCTCTACCACTTTCTACTACTACTACGAAGTCAGCAAAAACACCTATCTGCGCGAAACCAGTGCTACCACCTCGACCTCTGGTGACGATGCACAAGATATTGCTATTGATATTGACCGCACCAATGGCAATGGCTAAAACACTATGGCTGTTGACGACATCTCATGCAGTGATAATAGCGACGACTACGATTTAACGTTCAAACCTATTGCACCAGCTGACTACGTGTGGACGTTGATCAAGTATACTCCTCATCAGGTG
This sequence comes from Zychaea mexicana, assembly GCF_025766255.1. NCBI lineage: Eukaryota > Fungi > Mucoromycota > Mucoromycetes > Mucorales > Lichtheimiaceae > Zychaea > Zychaea mexicana. The sequence continues at coordinate 137,500 of NW_026516754.1, read as the reverse complement.
GCAAAGATGATCGGTTTGGTGGAGTATAAGAAGCTGTCCGTGCGAAAAGCAGCTGAATTGACCAACATCAGTAATTCACGCACCCATCAGTTGTACAAGCAACACAAAGAAGACAGCAGTCTGACTCCAGGTTATAAGGCCAAGAACCAGATAAAGAGACTGCGCAAGATCGACCTCACCGATGAACAAAGGCAAATCGTGGATCTCTACGTCAAAAGCGTAGCTGACCAAAATGCGAACGTCGTAAAGGTCAAGGATGCGTAGGATGATCTGTGCCAGCAACTAGAAGGTGAGCTATTTATTACAACATGCAACATGACTTGAATACTCGTTTTATCATACTAATACTACAAATTTAAAAGGTTTAAAAATTAGTCAAAAAACTGTCAAGGAGCAAATCCAGCAAACAGTTGCATTCACGCTTGTACTACCAGCAGTCCCTCCCTACACCGCCACCAGCGATATTCTGGAAAGTCGTAGCAAGTTTGCCGGTGAGCTGATGTCCCGTAGTCTAGACTACATCGAAGGCTGCATGTTCATCAGCGAAGGAGCGGTTGTTATGTGGAGACCTTGTCGTGAAGCACGCACAACAAGGTTGAGGCCAAATCCTACGATTTGAACATCTTCTTATGCCTCACTGCAGGGGGTGTTTGGCCGTTTCCCAAGAGGCGATGGTGGCTAAAGCTCAAAGGAAGCAGCGACAGATGGAGAAGGTCGGCAAGGCAAAAGGCACTGCTCCGGACCACTTAATCCAGTTTACCAGTGAGGTTTTCAAAACCATCAGTTAAGGCGAGTTTCGATGGGTGTTGTCATGGCAAACAGACACTTGTTCCGGGAAAGGCCGTTTGTGAACGCGGTGCGGAATGCAGGCCATTTCCCACTTTACATGCCCAACAATTCTATGTTCCTTGACCCGTGCCGTCCATGTTGGGAGGCCATCCAATCGCGCATACGACGAACCCTTTGACAATGAAGATAGCTTGGCAAGCCATATTAAGGAAGCCACGGAGACGATCACAGCTGCAGAATGTATTCGTTGGGTGAGCGAAGCCAAGTCGTATATCGATCGCTGCTTAGCAAAAGAGCAAATCCAGTAGGAATGCTATTATGTTTTTTCTGTACCCATTACACTCCTTTTTTATGCCCTCCTTTTCCACTTCTTTCTTCATGCACACTAGTCGTACCTATGTCAACTTATTTTTTTCCATTCCACTCTTTCACTATGCACCTGTCCTTCTACACTAGTTATACTTATGCCAAACTTTTTTTTCTCTGTGCAATAAATATTATATTCAAGTAAAAATGATGCCCTTTAAGAGTCTAGATACCTGTGGCAAAAATGCACTTGCTAGAATTTTCAGTCTTCAGCTTGAACTATGGCAGTACAGCTGGTATGGCCAGCAATGCGAGTTTACCTGTTGACGAAAAAAAAAGAATGAGATGAGGAAGGAATTGATCCACTGTAGATTCAGAAAACCTTGTCACAAAATAGATTTGAAGCTCTAAAAATTGGCTCGTACTAGTAGAACATGTCACACTGTTCATTGAATGTCTTGTTGTTATGGATGAAAAAGCTCATTGGTGTGGGAAGCAAGCGTGGCGTTGTTGAATGCCCTCGTCGCCACTGGGGAAAAGAAGTTAGCTGTGAGGTAAGACCTTGTTTAATGAAATTTTGTCGTGATGAATATAAGATTGATTCATACTATGAAAATAAGCCTGATGCATTCTTAGACAGCGTCCATCGCCCATGGAAAAAAAGGAAGTGAGCTATTAGACGCCCTTAATTTCTCACTAGGGAGAGTCTGTTTATCACGAATCATTTCTATTCTCCAACCAATCAAATACAGTATTTCGCACCAGTGTTCATCTCTATATTACACCCCCTAGAAATTTTATAGTTTCAAACACAAAATGCTATAATATCAAAATCAGTCTTGACCCGTTGGGTTGAATGGTTCGGGCCATGTCAGTGTTTTCTTGACCCATAGGTCAACAGGTCAGACCCCTGACCCAACCTGACCCCTAGTTGTATCATAGGGTAAGTACTGAGGTAGTTTATTAGAAAAAGGTTATAAATAACCACACTATTACTAGCAATAAAAAATATCTTTTAACAACTCTCTATCCTCTGATTACCCTTTGTTGTTATCCTTTCTCATTGGCTACAGATTCACCTGCTAAAAAGCAACTTAACAATATTGTCGTGTCACTTTTTGGTGGATCAGTCCGTAGCCAATGAGAAGAGAGAGGAACAAAAGGGGAACAAAACAATAAAGAGAAGATGATTGATACTGTTTATTGTTTGCGATGAGGAGGGATACTTATATGTTTTGTCTAAGCTACTGCGGTAATGATGGATAATAATATAATATACAACTATGTTAATAACAATGACAAAGAGTAGCTGCGCAGCAGTGTTTACTGAGTAATGATGTAATGCTCAACTGTGCGACAAGAGGAAGAAGTCATAGCTGCGGATTGTGTGACTAAAGAAGTGTTCTACTAAACGGGGCAAGAGAACCAAAAAGGTAAAAGGCATTACCAGCCATTTCTGGCTACGACAATATTACAAAAAAATTCTCATGTTATTTTTCAATGGGGTCTGCTCACTAGAGGGATCGAACCTCTGACCTTGGCGTTATTAGCACCACGCTCTAACCAGCTGAGCTAAGCGAGCTGGACATTTTGACACAAAGTGCGTGGGGCTTTCCGGCCTCATTCATTTCCGACGAACGAATTCTGGCTTCGGCCAATCATGGGCGATTTCGGTGGCGGATCTTTCTGCCGGCGATGGTCATCCGATCCACAGGTTCCCCCCCAACTCCCCACAATTCTTCTCGCACCCCCCATCCGGGGATTATCATACTTCTTTTTCCCTTTCTGTCAGTTCCCTTTATTTTTCTTATTTCCCTTAGCTCTTTTCTGAAAATAATTCTGTCATTTCCTCTCGCGTCATTTTACGTTCCTTCAACTCTAAATCGTGCCGGCCATAGGCGCCGAATATTATTTCTTCTTTATGCTTCTTTTAACGGGACCCGTCCCTTATATTTCTATCCGTCCTTATTTTCCGTATTATACTCTCTCACGTACTCATGCTACCTGCCCTGCGCAGTTTATATTATTCTCCATTGTCCTTTTTCCTCGTTACCCTCACCTTGTTACCATGACCCTGTAATTTCATGGCCCCTCTTATTTCCGTCGTACTCCCTCTCTTATGTTCCATCCGTCGTATAGACATTGCTATATCCATTTCCCTATTTTCCCGTCTTCTACTCCGTCCAAACTATCCGATAGAGATCGTTGTCCTCTGTGCCTGGCGTCGCTCTCAGCCGAGCGCGCCCAGTTGACAAGGTGTATAAAAGGGGATTAACCCCATGATAAAATAAAGATGAAGCGTTTTCAGACATATATTCGTGGATTGACAATTGACATCGGAAGTGGAACTTGCCGTTATTGTAATCGTGTATCTATGTATTTGTATTTCGCGTTCATCATACCCCTGATTCCTTTTTATTTTCTGAATTCTGTCTATTTGTATTTTACCGCATATCAACCCTATTCTTCTGAACCCTTTCTACCTTTTCCCTTTTTATATACTACCTTTTGTCCTTTTCCAAACACCACACGTGTCAATTTTGAAACGTTGTGTTGGAGGTAATGTAGCCTCCGCTGCAAAACTTGAATTTTGCAGACAGAAAACCCAAATCAGGCAGGAGGCGGAGAGAGGGAACAGGTTATTTAGTTTCTTGTTTTTTCAAAGTCAATTTTCTTTGTAATTACTCCATTACAACTTGCTTATGGTAAATCGATGTCTACGAATCTAATGAGCATAAAGGTGACGTGTTAATATAGTGTGTTCAAAGGAAAAGTCTAAGAAAATGATATAGAGTAAGAAGAAAAGTAGAAAAATAGGGATAGACAAAAAAACGAGGCTTATTTACTTTTTTCTTCTTTTCTTTATTACTTATAGGCGAAATGAACTTTAAAAAGCTCGACTACCAAAGGATCTGAACATAAATGCCATGTCAAAAGTTAGAAACAGTGATGCTGGTAAGAAAATGAGCATGATTTGTTATAGTGGGTCATTTTTCTTTTAGCTTGTCTTTATTCTTTTTTCTCCTTGATCGCGCACCAGCAATTCCTAGGGGTCGCAATCTGACCCGTGGGTCAAAACCGACCCACGGGTTGAGGACGGGTCAACGGGTCGGGTTGATGCTTTTCTGACCTGCGGGTCAACCCGTCTAACCCTTGACCTGACCCGTTGACCCGTTGTGACCCGTGTATACATATGATATCTATGAGGTACTTGTATTCAAGTAGTCAATCTTCTTGTTGGAAAGGATCATTATATTAAAGATGTAGTTGTCAATATGTCTGCTATAGAACTGTAACATAAAATGTACTTATATTCTTTTTCATTGTGGGATCATATTTTATATTCAAAAGTGTAAGATAAGTAAGCTATAAGCAATATATGTAATAGTAGTAAAGAAGTAGCAAAGTAAAGAAGTAGCAATAGTGCAATGAGAATAGACAATAGAGAGTGGCAGTGAGAGACGAGATTTGACAAAAGACGTAGAAGGAATTAAGAAAAGAGAAATGAAAGAAGAAGGAAGAAATGAAAAGAAAGGGAAAAGGGAAAAGGATTAGGGGCATTTAAAGGAAGTCGATTTTCAACCACACTTTAACCATTATGCTTTCTTTAATGCATGTGAGCGCAAACGATTTCTTTTGTTATGGCACAAACCCTTTACCTTTAAGAATAATCACACAAAACGTAGATATTGCTAGCACTGCTAGGAATTTGCGTGCCATCATCTTAGAGAGCTGTGTATATATGTAGTTTTGCACTTCCAGTGCTCAAGCTCAGGTTGATTGACACCTCCTTTGTCACCAAATCAAAATCAGTAGTGACCCGTCAACCAGAGTTTTGACCCATCGGGTTGAACGGGTCGGGTCGGGTCAGTGGTTTCTTGACCCGTAGGTCAACGGACAGGTCAGACCCTTGACCCGACCCGACCCATCCAATTGCGACCCCTAGCAATTCCCAACAACATTATTCAAATTGTACCTGAAAAAAAGCAGCAATGAAGAACGAATTTAACACCAATTTAAATCTCCAGTCCAATTGCAAGCAGTTTTCAATGGAGGGATTGCAGATGTAAGATGGGTAAAAAATAAAAGTAGGTAATGAGGTAGAATGGGCTGTGCAGTGTATTTTATGAGGCCTTTTACTTTACACACATTTATTATCTTAGTGTAGACATGCACGCTTTAAAAAATATAATAACCAAGGTGGATATCCACTGCATGCAACAACACACTTTACACATACTACTCAAGCTATTAGAAAACGGGAAAGGATAATAGATAATGGCTTTTGGGATATGGATGGATATAAGATGCTGGATCAGGGACAATTTATGCAGTAAAAAAGGTGTGCTCTCACGATCAGTCATCATCATCTACTACTGCTGGTCTCATTAAAAAAGCAAAGGTAGATAGAGGATGACACAAATGAGATTATATATTAGGATCACTCAATTCAGTGGGGCTCAAAAGAATGAATAGTGTCTTTTTTAAGTGTGTTGCACAAGTACTTTTCTGTATTATACCTTTTTCTCCTCTTCGACTCCATTTCAAACCGCTATTTTGAAATCATAAATGAACAATGTCAACAATTTAGCCTACTCCTCCTTCTAATGTTTCGTCTGTTATTATTGAGGCTGTCCAGTTGCTGCATTGTCAGCAAACCGGCGAAGTTGAGGCTTTTGCTCCAACATGTCCAGCAACCATAATGATTCCGAGATCTCAATATACTCAGTGGATTAAAGATGTTGCTGACTAGGTAGCAGTTAGTCAAGGAACCTGGGCCCCAGCTTGGGTTGTACAAAGCTTATTAGGCCCAGCAATATATAAAGGCTGGCTAGGCTGGGAAAATAAAAAGTAACCTCTTTTCCACTGAGAGGCTCAATCCATAACAATTAATTTTACTATAAATAGTAAATTAATTTTAGTTAAGGATTTCACAGTCAAGCTAGCCTTCGTCCAAGTGTTCCTCGGCTAGAGGAGGGAAATGCTCACTACCGTTGCACTGCCTATGAATCAATAAAGTTTTTACAAAACTTTATTAATTCTTAAGAATTAAAAACATTTATAATAATTAAAAAATCTAAGAATTAAAATTCTAAACTATTATAATATTTTTATATTCTTATACCCTAAGGAATTAACTATAAACAATAATATAAGGATAACTATTGATTATCCTTATATTTAATTATTATAGTTTAATTCCCTGAATCATTTACTGACGTGGATAAACATTCCCTATAGACAAGGCCCTAGTCTATAACACTTGGTAGCGGAAGTTTCGATTCATCAATCAATAGTCAACAAGTTATAAGCAAGTCAGCAAGAGCACGTGCAAGGACAAGGCAAGCTAAACGAACTCGAACTATATGCACTTATACTGACAGATTGCAAGGATGAAGGAATGGATACAAGGAAGGCGGCTCAAGGAGCTGAAATGCATAGCTCCAATGCTCTACTCAAGCTAGTCAACTCATATACTGATGTGTTCCCTGCGGAATTGCGCTCAGGACTACCACCACAAAGACACGTGGATCATACTATTCCAATATAATATCCTTATTCTGCCCCAAAAATAAGAGTTGGGTTGGGCCCCCCAGTTTACAATTTTTTTTGAAAGTCAGCAGGAGACGTGTTGACGCGTCAGTAGTGGGAGGACGTAGGAGAAAAAAAATTAAAGTGGGCTCCAAACATTCTTTTTTTCATTATACAAAAAACGAGCGTAATTCAGCATTGAAGTAAGCAGAGATTTTGGCTAGAGCAAAGGAAAGAATGTAGATCATGCATGACTAGACAGGGGATGAAAACGGACAAGAAAAAAAAAGGAATATAAGAGCGAGCTTTAATTTATTTCCCTTTGTCGTTCTAAATCTGCTAAACAGGCATTACAGTAATGTGCTGTATACCAACGATTCGACATTGAACGGTTAGATGAACCACTTCACAAGATTAACAGCAGCCTAATTATCGGATGGTGTTCAAGATGTGACGACATTGTTAACACAGAGCAGTCAAAAAAAAACAGTAGGTACAGTATTCCCAGTGTAATAACTTTTGTTTTTTCCCCTTGACTAATCTTGCGAATCAGTCTACAGAGATCGACAGCCAAGGGATGAACCAACATGAATATACTATTAACAGCTAACTACAGAGCTGTGCAAACAAAGAAAAACCAAACCAACGGTGTGCTGTCAGTGCCGGCCTTCCTGACACACTGCTTTTGCTTTGCTGATTCTGTTTTCGACGACGAAGTGTCAACAAGATTCATTAGTTAATGCTCAATAAATTAGAGAGGCTCGAATATTTCGATTCTTAATGGCTAGTCAGCAATCTGCAAAACGATCGACGATTACAGAAGTCCTGATGCTGACATTGTGGATAAAAGAAGGTAAGAAGTCAAAGCGGTTTTGCTACAGTATATTCTGCATCTATGTTAGGATCGCGTTTCTTAGATAGAAATGCGCACACACGATATATACATGCACACACACGATATGTGCACACACGATATATATACGCACGCATATGATATGCGCACACACAATATATATACGCACGCATATGATATATACACACACACGATATGCGCACACACACACAATATACGCAGACGCACTTAATTTACACACACACAAAATACGCATAGCCAGAAGATGAAGCAGCTGCTGGATATGGCGACTGTAATCAGTGATGCAATATACATATATGCTGTTTGGAGTGTTGGATACGACTGCGGGCAAGGGATTATGCTGGATTGATGTGTACTCCTTCTGCCAACGTTATGGAACGTCACTGTCATCAACAGAACGACCGATCTGTCACTCAATGAAATGAAGCACGAACTTTACATTTGCTGCAATTTATGTTCAAGCAATCGCACATGGATGCGGGGATTCAGCCAATGATAGTAATCACAAGTGTACTCAAAGAATTATTTACTAGAGTAGGAATAGAGTGGAAATTGGTAAGTTAATTTAGAAATGGGAATAGATCATAGAATGAATATAAAGAGGAAAGGATAAAGATCGGAATTCAAGGGTTATTTTGACGACGGAAATTGGAGTTTTTGGGGAGAGAAAGTGTATTTTTGAGGATGGTATCTATGGCATTAGCCTGTTGAATCATCTCTCGTACATGTCGTGCAGTATTTCGTATAGTGTCTGCTTCTCTATGGTTGATCATCGATTTTCCAACATGATGTTCGATCGCTGTGATCTTCTTCTTTAATTTTTTAAGTTCAGCTTCCAATTCGTCCTTTGGTGTAGGTTCGGATACTTACTGTTGGTGCTGTGATACTTGGATAGGTGTGCTCGATGATGCTAATGTTGGTGTGCAGGTGTTGATAAGTCCTTGCTAATGTTCTAAGGATGGGCGAACTTTTATTGTCGAAACCTTTCTTACTGTAACAAAAAAACGTTCCAGTAGGAACAGGTGCTTGCAACACATCTTGCTATCTTTGAACTTCTCGCATTCACAATGAATGATTCTGCTGTTCTCAATGAGCACCTATCCCATATTATAGGAGTATCAGATTATAGCTTGAAAAACGCTGGAAACCCAGAAAAGTATAATGATAATCAATACATACGTCATACTCTTTTCTCCGGGTGGCGAAGGAAGCAACCTTATAGTGTATATCTGACACTACTTTTACCATGCGTTGTAAGTCTGCTTCGCTGTAATTGCCAGCTTCTAGTTCATCTGTCCGAAATGAATGCTCGGTCTTGCTCATACACTCAACACCTGCCCACAAACGCTCGACTTCTTTGCTAATATCAGAAGCAACATCGGATGTTAAGACATAGATCAAGTAGTGGAGACGATGGACCCGTTTCCGTTGCAAATAGATAGTCTTCAGCTGGTTGTGCCAGGATTCAACGTAATTATTTGTGGCCATATTGGTGAACACTTCAGGCTCGTGGCATGTACTCCAGCGGGTATATCTATCACCATTGAATGTATCTACCCAATGTGCTCGGAAATAAGACGCAAATGATGGCTGCTTCTCGCCATACTCGGAAAAGAAGGTATGTAAAAGGCGATGGAATTTTTCCATGTCCCTTTCGTACATTAGTTCTTGTAACCGTAGCTTGATGCGCGTTCGTTCTTAATGAGTGTCGCTTCGTCCGTAAGCAGTAACTTTCTTTTGGACATGCTTCATCCATACACGCATGACATGCCAAAGGCAATGCTGGATCTTGCAGTCTAGCCACACCATGGTAATTGCATTATCCTCTGCATAATCCTGGTCAATCGTGATGCCTTGAGGACTAACACCGAGAGATTGCAGGTATGTCAACCATTTAACAAGAGGATCGGATGACTTGTCATCAGTAATAAGGTAGGCGACAGGGACACCACGACCAGCAATTGGATGGCGGATAACCATAGTATACAGGACGCCATCTTCATATTGAGATACATCGTGTGTTGCATCGAGAGAGATATGCTGCCCAGCATTCACTAGTAAATGCATCTGCCATGGAGCAACAAAACAGGAACCAAAGCTGGCAGCGGAAAGCAATTGACGGCCAGTGTCATCAGCATATAACCAGACATGATAGCCCTTATGTTCGAGATCTTGTAGCCAGCATTTGACGGAAGTAAAATCGTCCTTATCTTTAGCACACTCCTCCTGTCGAAATTTATAAAAGATGTTATAAACATCAATGGTGTGGAGATATGCGTCTCTCTTGGTGCTTTCAAGATGCGCATGCTCACGCTGCAAGTAAGTGCGCACCTGACGGACGTTCTTGTATCTTTTTAATTCCTCAATAATGCGCTCCTTTAAAAGTATCGACTTTGGCAAATATTTGACATCTTCGATGGTTCCAGGAGTATGCCCAGTATGGTCATTGACATACTTGAACTTTACAGTGTCACAGTCGGTCATGTAACATATGACCTTGAGTTGGGCCTTACATCCGACTTGCTTACTTTGTTGCTGGATAGGACGGATCTCGGTAATTCCACGTCTGTTGTCACTGGTGGCATGGCGATGGCACTCATACCGCTTTGACCAAAATACAGTGGAGGATTTCTGTCTTTTTCTACTACCAGCCTCGTTTTCTTCTATTGTATATAAGTAGATGCCTTGGACACTATACTTTTTTATTCTTTTCTTACCATCGTCAATCGTGATAGCGACTGTCGGCTGCATAGTCTCTTCGCTCTCCGTAGTGACACTGAACTCTCTTCTGGAGATGATTTTTTTGAACTGGTCGCTTTTATAGTCCCCCTTATATATCTAACGTTCGCCTGTTTCTTCAGGTTGACGTAAGATAATATCTTGGTACTTGGAAACGGGGCACGAACTGGGGCGTTGGCTGACGGAAATAATAACAGGGCTCAGTAGCTCTTCATCGTCGTGATAGTTGCTAGTGTTGTTGTTGTTGTTGTTGAAGTTATTATTGCTCATTTTGAAATGGCGAATGTCAAAGGAATTGGCTCAAAAGTAAATACAAAGTCAGGCAACTACAGTATATGCAGTAGTGCTCGAGTAACACAAAAACACGTTTTAGCTGCTTCGAAATGCTATGGCACACTCCTATCCCTCATATCGGTAGCATAGTCTTTTTCTACTAATCTTATTTTAGTACACTATTTCGTGTAAAGTATTATTTATTGACCTTTTCTATCCACAATCCAAAATTTTACAGAACACTTCGATCTTCACGTATCCGCTCACTTACAGCTGAGAGCACGCTATATGTATACATAGTAATAGATCACAGTATGCCACTAAAATATTTAACTATCCCCTTTCATAATTGTATATAGGTAGGTCGACTGATCTGCCCTATTCCACGTGCGATCGCTCAATCATTTGATATATGGCTGTAAAAAGCATGATGGTGCTTCATAAGTAAGGACGAATATGAATCAACACGAATTTAAAATGCTTCCTTTCATTTAGTGATAGATCGGTCGTTCCGTTGATGACAGTGACGTTCCATAGCGTTGGCAGAAGGAGTACACATCAATCCAGCATAATCCCTTGCCCGCAGTCGTATCCAACACTCCAAACAGCATATATGTATATTGCATCACTGATTGTAGTCGCCATATCCAGCAGCTGCTTCATCTTCTGGCTATGCGTATTTTGTGTGTGTGTATATTAAGTGCGTCTGCGTATATTGTGCGTCTGCGTATATTGTGTGTGCGTATATCATATGCGTGTGTGTATATATCGTGCGTGCGCATATCGTGTGTGTGCATGTATATATTGTGTGTGCGCGTTTCTATCCAAAAAACGCGATCCCAACATAGACGCAGAATATACTGTAGCAAAACCGCTTTGACTTCTTACCTTCTTTTATCCACAATGTCAGCATCAGGACTTCCGTAATCGTCGATCGTTTTGCAGATTGCTGACTAGCCATTGAGAATCGAAATGTTCGAGCCTCTCCAATTTGTTGAGCATTGACTAATGAATCTTGTTGAAACTTCGTCGTCGAAAACAAAATCAGCAAAGCAAAAGCAGTGTGTCAGGAAGGCCGGCACTGACAGCACACCGTTGGTTTGGTTTTTCTTTGTTTGCACAGCTCTGTAGTTAGCTGTTAGTAGTATATTCATGTTGGTTCATCCCTTGGCTGTCGATCTCTGTAGACTGATTCGCAAGATTAGTCAAGGGGAAAAAACAAAAGTTATTACACCCGAAATACTGTACCTACTGTTTTTTTTGACTGCTCTGTGTTAACAATGTCGTCACATCTTGAACACCATCCAATAATTAGGCTGCTGTTAATCTTGTGAAGTGGTTCATTTAACCGTTCAATGTCGAATCGTTGGTATACAGCACACCACTGTGATGCCTGTTTAGCAGATTTAGAACGACAAAGGGAAATAAATTAAAGCTCGCTCTTATATTCCTTTTTTTTCTTGTCCGTTTTCATCCCCTGCCTAGTCATGCATGATCTACAGTCATTTCAGAAAGTAAAGTCGTTGATTTTGAGTTTGAAGTCGTGCAAAAAATTCTCGTGTCCAACAATGATGTCGACTGGTCCAGTAATGGAGTCGTGTTCGCGTGCGTTTATTGTTAGATGTCGCTTAGTAATTATCCAATAAAATTCTTGGCATTTTCATTTTGTACAACCTAGGAGCGAATCCTCGTTTCCTTCATCACTAATTATCATAATATCGGCATGTTGACTACTGGTAACGTAGCGTCGATGCGTTCTTCTAAATATACGCGAAGCATATATTAAACATTGGAAACACTCTCATTCATTCATGTTAATATGATTCAACTTACCAGCATCACCTTGGAAATTTGTTTTTTAGGGAAATTTGGATTTTTTTCCCAGTGTGAAATGCAGAGGCGTTTAAACTCCTACATCTAAAAAAAAAGGACACTTTTTTTTTTGTTTTCTTTGAAATCAGCCCTTTGTTTTGTTTTACGTGATGTCTGCCGAACCATCGATTTTCAAAGCTCCATTGGTTGAACTTGCTAACACATGCTTTATATGCTCTAAAACATATATAGCGCCACAGAAATTACGCCATCATTTCAAAAAGCACGGAATCAATGTTCCCGAACGACCTGTTGGCGTTAGATGTCATGACACACCCGATTATTCATTTGTAAAAGCTGATGGCAAACATCCAGATATTCAAAAGCACTTTGGCTGTCTGTCTTGTCCTGCTCATTTTAAACTTTTAAACGATTTAAAAGATCATCTTATCAATGACCATCCCAAATCTATGCCGCCAGCACCGCAACACCAAGAAAGCAATGACGTTTCACCACATTCACCAAAAAAACGAAGTGTGGATGAGATTGTAGACGTCGATGACGTTGACACAGAATTAATGGACCATTTATGTCTATTAATCATACCTCCTTGCGATGATGACCGGCTCATGATTGGTGACTTTGATGCGACCGATGCATTTTATAACTTTCAACAGTCCTTACTGGCTCATAAATGGAAACTCTCTCTGGAGGACCATATCCAATATGCCATGGCGTCCACCTCAATTCTATTCTTGTCTAGAAATCAATATTCTGAAGATTTTCTGCCATTTTTCGATGAACACAACCTAAAGGCTACCATTGACCGTGTTGATACTATCTATGATATCAAGAAACCACGAATGCCTACCAACGTAGTCATGGAAATCATCAAGATCATCGAAGACCTTTTATCTACCGCGACAACAAGAGAAAAGGCTGCTATAAAATTATTCGGATTGGATCTTACCACAAACGAATATAAGTTTGCCAAAGCAATAGCAGAGCTGGTCAAGAAACTACCTCGTGTATCCCTTGCAGAAGAGTCAAATGAAATGGAACTTTGCTCTCGGTATGTCGATCCATTCTTGTGCGGTATATTTGATGAACCCGATGAAGGCGTTTTTTTGCGATGGACGAACGAAACCATATTAGAAGCGAAAAAGCAACAAAGCTTGCTGAGTTGGCGATCCGATATTTGCATCACCAGATTACAAGGCGTCAAATGGAAAGCGAACATTGGTTTTGGGGAGGCAAAACCAGCACATCAAGGCTCTAACCATTACTCGGTCTGTCGAGATCTTTTACGCGTCTCAGTTTTTTGTAAAGACGCCCTGGATACGCAGAAAATGATGGGAACTATGGGTTTACAGATCGTTGGTAGAACAATCACCTTTTATATCTTGGTATTACCTTCAAGTGGTCTATATATTATGCATGAACTTGCCAAAATTAAGATTCCAGATTGCCTGAATGATTTACCAAAGCTGGTTACCGATATTTCAGACGTTTTGCTTGTACTTGACGTCTTTGATCGAATTTGCATTCCATCTGTTGATTGTCCACATCCCAAGCGACATCGCCTAACAATAAGTAGCTCCATCTTCGACCAACTTTTTTTCTACATCTCAAAATCATAAACGACCTTGCATTCTAAAACAGCATCATAATTAGTCAATAAGCAAATAAAAACAAATAATTATGGCTATTTTTTTTTATTATTATTTTTTATCTTATAACCAAGCAACTTAAGCTGATGGGTAGACTGGTGGATAGACTGATGGGTCAACTGATGGGTATGGCTACTGACAGGATCAACCAGGTAACTCTTTAAATTAAGGCTGTCCTGTCCGAAGACAAGACTGAGAATTTTCAGTCAAAGACCGTCAGTTCACTCCTTTGTTTTAAAGTTTTACTAGGGAGCGAAAAACGCTACTATAAAAAGGTCCACTACTTTTCGAGCCGTTGCCGGTCTAATCTATAGCAAACACCTCCATCAGTCTACCCACCAGTCTACCCACCAGTCTACCCACCAGTCTACCCATCAGTCTACCCATCAGTCTACCCATCAGTCTACCCATCAGTCTACCCATCAGTCTACCCACCAGTCTACCCATCAGTCTACCCATCAGTCTACCCACCAGTCTACCCATCAGTCTACCCACCAGTCTACCCATCAGTCTACCCAGCAGTCTACCCACCAGTCTACCCACCAGTCTACCCACCAGTCTACCCATCAGTCTACCAACCAGTCTACCCATCAGTCTACCCACCAGTCTACCCACCAGTCTACCCATCAGTCTACCCATCAGTCTACCCACCAGTCTACCCATCAGTCTACCCATCAGTCTACCCATCAGTCTACCCATCTGTGCCCGTTTTTATAATTTTTCTTTGGCAAGGCATTTATCAAAGCATTTAGCAGAATGAGAAACGAAGCCTTTGAAATCACTAAAATTTAAGCTATCACATGCCTCACTGATCCTAGTCATGAGCGATTCTTTTTCCAAAAACTTGTTTCGTTTAACTTTACTTTTGACGACTGACCAAAACTGCTCAATTGGATTCAGTTCAGGGGAATATGGAGGAAGATATGCATATCGATATCCTCGAGAGTGAATATACTTTCCTATGTCAGTTGAGCTATGAATAGGAGCATTATCTATGACAAGATAATGTCCCTTCATTTCTGGATACTTGTCCATTTCATTAAGAGTAGCTTTTAAGAAGCTCAAGTAATGACCTGTCACTGTTCCTATGCTATAACCATCAATCTCACACCCGAGCTTTCTCTTCTTGATACGCTTCAGAACTCGCAAACTAACATTAATTAAACCTGTGGCAGAAATTGCACCTAAAATAGAAGTTGCTTTTGCTTTAGTCATTGGCACTGTAACTACTGCAGGAGTGCCTTTCTTTGACCAAGCCATACCACGTTTCAAATTAATGTGAAAGGCCGATTCATCAAGAAAGACACAATTTGTTGTGAAATCCAGGTCAGTTTGCTGCCACTTTTGAACCCAGTCGTATCTTTGCTGAATCTTTTCCTTACTGTTCCTTTCCATAGGATGAAACTGTGCTTGCTTAATAGATAGATTACACTGAGTTGTTATGAAGTTATAAACAGTACTACGAGAAACGTTGAGATCCTCATAGTTTTGTTTCAAACTTTCCACCACTTCATTGACAACGGTAGAAGGATTCTCATCAATGTAATTTAAAAGAAATTGCTTATGCTCATTCCCAAGAATACGATGCCGCCCTGATTTTTTCTTTTTTTCGAAAATGCTTTTGGGGTCTTCGTAATACCGTTTTACCCATCTCTGCGCTGTCTGGATATCAATACCCAGTTGTCTCGCAGCAGCAGAAGCATTCAAGCATTTGCTGAAAAATAAATGAAAATATCTAGTCTTGTCTTCATCAGAGTAAACCGTATAGCGTCGCTTATTGCATAACTCCATATCAACATCATAGTTTCTTTCATCCGCAACTGGAAGTATAACGGGATTAGATGGTCTTTCTGGAGGTTTATTCATTAAGAATTGAGTACGGGAACTTATTGTCTCAATAGCATACAACTCCTCATCAACAACAAGATCCATCGGCTCAACGCCATGTTCATCAACAACATGCCCTTATCCATCTTCATAAAAAAATTGCATACTCAACTTCAATATCTGTAAAATAAATCGTAAATAGAAAAAAGAAAGTAAAATGGACACAGAAAATCGTAACCCCTTTTTTATAACAATTTAATGCCAAGAATTTTATTGGATAATTACTAAGCGTCAATTAAAAATAAACGGAGTTCGTGACACGTGAGCAAGACTTTATTTTTGGATCAATCGACATCATTATTGAACACAATTTTTTTTGCACGACTTCAAATTCAAAATCAGCGACTTTACTTTCTGAAATGACCGTACATTCTTTCCTTTGCTCTAGCCAAAACTCTGCTTACTTCAATGCTGAATTACGCTCGTTTTCTGTATAATGAAAAAAAGAATGTTTGGAGCCTACTTTAATTTTTTTTCTCCTAAGTCCTCCCACTACTGACGCGTCAATGCGTCTCCTGCTGACTTTCAAAAAAAATTGAAAACTGGAAGGGCCAACCCAACTCTTATTTTTGAGGCAGAATAAGGATATTGATTCCAATAGAGCCTGATGCTAAGATCCCAGCACAGAAGCTTTACCAGCTCTCTAGTCACGAATTGGATAAACTCAAGAAGCAACTTGACGAGTTAATCTCCAAAGGATGGATCGAGCCAAGCCAGTCACCCTACAAAATACTTATTCTGCCCCAAGTATAACTTGGGGCAGGCAGCCTCCCGCCCCCCCTAAATTGCATATTTCAAAGTCAGTGGTTAATGTAGTTACTACAGCACTCAGTAAATTGAAAAAGGTACAAGGCCGTTCTTCTATTTTTTAGGCGTGGTTGAGCATATGTATCACATAAGAAGGCAAGTAAACTAAAAGGAATCAGTGCAGGAGGATCATTTATAATAAAATGAAGAGAGAATGAGGGGGAAAAGAAATCAGACAAATATGAGGGTGAATAGACTATTAGAATAATAGTATTTCAGCTTATGGCAGCTAACAACTTCTTTTATCTTTAGACATATGGTCTTCATCAAAAACCGTGCAGCTTCATTTCCAACAGGCGCCATTGTAAAAACCATTCAGGTTATAGCTGATTCTGCTGCGTTAATATGATAGATGGAGGGAAGTACAAGTGAGATTGTTAATTTGTGGATCTGTGAGGAAATGAGTGAGCGTGTGTGTGTTTGTGTGTGACGCACTGCCATAAAGAAAGCATCTCACTTTTTCTTCTCTTTTCTCTTCTTCAGACACACACGATGACTTGGAATGGCACACTTGTCTCGCAATCGCATCTGTCAACAATGTAACGGCATCGTGCTTGCAAACACTGAACATACTAGGACTCACTAGAGCTATTGCCAGTTGACACGCGTTTAATATATAATCAGCACGTGTTTCTTCTCTTCGCACTCACACACACCATTGTATAAAACATTCACAATGACCATTGGCCGAACTAGACAAAGCGCCCCATAATTTAAACGCCACTGCTGAATTGACTTTGTCAAAGGTATGAGTTAGGACGAGTTGTGAGTATGTACTGGTGTAAGGTGGCGGGTTTTTCTTATTATTGATAGTCTGCATAAGTGACTAATGTCGCCGCTCTTCTTCTGTATTATGTTGCCTCTTCTTATTTTACATGAGCTTCTTCTTGATTGCCTACCTGAAGTGATCGGTACTACTCTGGTGGTCAAGGTAAAAGCAGAGGAGAATAATGGATGCGTGTTGGAAGATGGTTATGGCTTTATTCTTAATGAATGGTGTGTACAAATGCTAATCAATCATTACCACTCCTCTTTTTTATGCTGCTGTTTTTCTATACTATCTTTTCCAATCTATCACTATCGATAGGCATGTATTACGGCATCATACAACACACTATGGGATGCAATAGTAGGTTTGGACAGAGTGGATACTTAGGAACCTTTCAACTATTATGTTCTGTAATGCATATTGTGTTATTACCGCTCTTATTATGGAGGCACCAAGAACATGCAGTGTAAGTCTATCATTCAAGTAACAGGATAGAAGGGAAGCTTGTTGGATCTTTCGTTCATGCACTGTTATTGTAAGTACAAATAGAAGTTGCGGTTTTTGATACTTTATAATTCTTACTGATAATTTATAATGATATGTGTATAGAAATAAAAATGAAATGAAAAGAGAAGGTAGCTTAAGGATTGTTCTGGCGACGGAAGTTGGAATTTGGTGGGATGGAAAGGGCATTGATCAAATGGTTATGGGTTTCGAAAGCATCCATTGTTTGGTTGTTGATATGGGCTATCAAGTCATTGATTCTGTCACATTGCCCGTTCCGAACGATTGACTTGCCAACAAGACGTCTAGTTGTGGCAATTTGTTGAAATTGCTTGGTAATAGCATCCTCAAGTTTATCCATTTGCGTTGGTTCATGCAATTCTTGTGACAGTTGGGCATGTGATGTTGATGCAATGGCTTGTTCTAACCAAAGTTGATGGTTTGTCATTGAAGGGCGTACAGTGACAGCTCGAACGTGCTGCTCAACCAAAAACATATGCTTATAAGGAAACAATGATCTGGTGAACTTTAAACATGTACAAGAGATAAGTTGGCCATTGTGTGATGTGATCTATTTGAATACACGTGTGTAAAGGTAAGTGAGAAAGACTAGCTGATATGTACGTTAGGAGGACACATAGAGTATCAACTTACGTTGTAGATGATGTTGCTGTTGACAAACGAAACACATGTGTATTCAGTCGTGGATCGCACCTGCACTTTCAGTGGTAATATTGCACGGTCCACCATTTCTGCCTTCTTTTCTTCTTTACGTAGAGCGTGTTCATGTGCGCCCATCCGTCCAACATTTACAACCAGTCGTTTGATCTCACCAAGGACATCAGATGCAACTTCAGAAGACAGAACCTAAAGAAGGACATTAAGACGATGTAAGCGTTTGCGTTTCAAGTATTTGGTCTTTAACTGGTTGTGCCAACTTTCTACGTAGTTATTGTTCTCCATGTTGGTGTAGATTGCTGGTTGATAACATGCAGCCCAACGCTGGTACCCGTTGCCACCCAAGCTGTTAACCCATTCACGTATAAAGTAAGTATGGAAAGCCGCTTGTGTTCTTTCCATCTCGGCAAGAAGTTCTTCGAACATTGGCAAGAATACGACGTGGTCCTTTTCATACATCAGGGCATGCAAACGACCACGAACATATGCCCTTGCTTGCACTGCTGTACGGCCATGCATTCCCACAACCTTGGATTGGACGTTTCTCATCCAGGCGCGCATAACATGCCAAAGGCAATGTTGGATCGAACAATCTTCCCAAACGGATGTAATCGCGTTGTCTTCTGAAAAATCGCGATCAATGGTGAAGCGGTGCGGATCAAGGCCAAGTGATGCAAGGGAACAGAACCAAGAAATTAGTGGACTCGATGATTTGTCAGTCGTCAGCATGTAGGACACTGGGACACCACGATCAGCAATAGGATGGCGCACGACCATTGTATATAGGACCGTTTCGGCATATTGACAAACATCATGGGTGGCATCCAGTGAGATAAACTTGCCAGCAAAACTAAGCAAAAGCTCTTTCTGCCAAGGGGCAGCAAACCCAAAGGCAAAGTACTCAGAAGTAAGAAGAGGGGCAGCGTTTGTGTTGCTGTTATCATTGCCAATCCATACATGATAGCCTTGCGATTGAAAATCATCCAGCTATGCCTTGACAGAAGCAAAGTCATTTTCTGCTTTCGAACACAACTCCTGCCGATATCTGTAATAAACATTATAAACATCGACAGTGTTGATGTATGCTGCTCGACTAGTGCTTGTTATTGCTTGGTATTCACGCTGTAGGTATATTCTGACATCACGAGCATTGTACCCTTTACGCAACTCCTCCAGGATTCGGTCATTAACCTCTGGTGTATTACGGAGGTACTGAACATCCTCAATGCTGCCAGGAGTATGGCCAATATGGCCTCTATTGTAGTCAAAGCAAACATTATCTGGATCATCAGCATAACAGGTCACTTTAAGCTTGGCTGTACAGCCAACTTGTTTGGACTTCTTCTGCACAGGGCGACGTTGGACACCGTCTTCATCATAATCTTCGTTCTCCATTTGGTTGGTGCTTGATCCAATAGTAGCTCGATGGCATCGATAACGGATTGTCCAAAGTTTTGTCACCTTATGCTGCCTTTTTGGTTCAGGTACATCTATTCTCGCTATATCAGCATTGCTCTACAAATGCCATTGTATCTTGATATATATTTACCTTCGCCTACTGCCGCTGCTCTCTTCTGTTTCTTTTCCTCCTCATCTTAATGAGACCACTTGTCTTTATAGACCCAGCATTCACCAGTTTCTTGTAGCTGCTGCTGCATGCGTTGATTCCACTCAAGGCAAGGAACTTTCTGTGGGCGAGACTCGATAAGGTTGGCCGAGATCACAATAGGGGACGCAGTTGCAATAGAGGTTGTTTGAATGTTGCTCATTTCAAAGATTTCAAAGTTTTGGGAGATAATGAAGTTGCGAGATTGGGAATCAGGAACAAGAGACTTGCACAACTTTGTCCTTGTGCTTATTTTAATTAGCTGACATAAGCAATTATGAGCCACAATACGAAGTATTTGTTAAAAACTGTACATTTCCTTGATGAATGTTTTCCTGCTTCAATTCCTTTTATTCAGAGCTTTAAGGTACAGAGTCCACTGGCTTTATTATGATTTGTTGCTTTGCTTATAAATGCGGAATCTTATATAAAAGTATTGTGTTTTGTTTTCCCTTCTATCCTGTTACTTGAATGATAGACTTACACTGCATGTTCTCAGTGCCTCCATAATAAGAGCGTTAATAACACAATATGCATTACAGAACATTATGATTGAAAGGTTCCCAAGTATCCACTCTGTCCAAACCTACTATTGCATCCCATAGTGTGTTGTATGATGCCGTAATACATGCCTATCGATAGTGATAGATTGGAAAAGATAGTATAGAAAAACAGCAGCATAAAAAAGAGGAGTGGTAATGATTGATTAGCATTTGTACACACCATTCATTAAGAATAAAGCCATAACCATCTTCCAACACGCATCCATTTTTCTCCTCTGCTTTTACCTTGACCACCAGAGTAGTACCGATCACTTCAGGTAGGCAATCAAGAAGAAGCTCATGTAAAATAAGAAGAGGCAACATAATACAGAAGAAGAGCGGCGACATTAGTCACATATGCAGACTATCAATAATAAGAAAAGCCCGCCACCTTACACCAGTACATACTCACAACTCGTCCTAACTCATACCTTTGACAAAGTCCATTCAGCATTGGCGTTTAAATTAAGGGGTGCTTTGTCTAGTTCAGCCAATGGTCATTGTGAATGTTTTATACAATGGTGTGCGTGAGTGCGAAGAGAAGAAACACGTGCTGATTATATATTAAACGCGTGTCAACTGGCAATAGCTCTAGTGAGTCCTAGTATGTTCAGTGTTTGTAAGCACGATGCCGTTACATTGTTGACAGATGCGATTGCGAGACAAGTGTGCCATTCCTAAGTCATCGTGTGTGTCTGAAGAAGAGAAAAGAGAAGAAAAAGTAAGATGCTTTCTTTATGGCAGTGCGTCACACATAAACACACACACGCTCACTTATTTCCTCACAGATCCGCAAATTAACAATCTCACTTATACTTCCCTCCATCTATCATATTGACGCAGCAGAATCAGCTATAACCTGAATGGTTTTTACAATGGCGCCTGTTGGAAATGAAGCTGCACGGTTTTTGATGAAGACTATATGTCCAAAGATAAAAGAAGTTGTTACCTGCCATAAGCTGAAATACTATTATTCTAATAGTCTATTCACCCTCATATTTGTCTGTTTTCTTTTCCCCCTCATTCTCTCTTCATTTTATTATAAATGATCCTCCTGCACTGATTCCTTTTAGTTTACTTGCCTTCTTATGTGATACGTATGCTCAACCACGCCTAAAAAATAGAAGAACGGCCTTGTACCTTTTTCAATTTACTGAGTGCTGTAGTAACTACATTAACCACTGACTTTGAAATATGCAATTTAGGGGGGGGCGGGAGGCTGCCTGCCCCAAGTTATACTTGGGGTAGAATAAGTATTTTGGTCACCCTATGACGCCCCGGTACTATTTGTTGCCAAGAAGGATGGAAGCTTATAAATGGTTTTCTGCATTAATAAAAAACCCTAAAAATCTTAAAAATATAACATTACTATTAGATGGTTATGATAGTACTATTGAATATGATAAGCCTGACATTTCTGCACAAAAATGATGGTTATATTAATTAAGAACATCAGGTTTAAGAACACAAGTATTAACAGATATTAATAATTTACAATTGCAGTTTCTGATAGTCAACTATGTGGAGTTAGTAGTGATGGTGGTATGTTTTTAAACATGAAATTATATACGAAAATAGATAAAAGAGATGTTTTAGCTATTGATGGTGGCTACACATTATTTATTAAACAGTTTGAAGACTTACAGGGTTTTTCATCTCCTAGTGGACGTTTGAACTTTTTTTTAGGCAGAAGGGATTTAATTTTAGGCAGAGTGGACATGAATGTTAATCTGAGTGGACATGAATAAAAGTTAATCTGGACATGAATAATAATTGATCTGGACATGAATAAAAATCGATCTAGACATGAATGAAAATCGAGCTGGACATGAATATAAATTGACCTGGACATGAATAAAGATCGATCTGGACATGAATATATAACGATCTGGACATGAATATAAACTGACCTAGACATGAATATAAATCGATCTGGACATGAGTAAAATCAATCTGGACAAAATAAAAATCAATCTGTACATGAATGAAAATCGTTCTGGACAAGAATAAAAATCAATCTAAATATGAGTAATAGACAACCTGAACATAATAACAGTCAACCTGGACATTGTATTAGTCAACTAAGACATAATAAAAGTTGAAGTAGATAATATATTAAGTGTAGCAGAGCAGAATATTTGAGTACTTAAGATTTTTAATTCAAGTAAAGACATAATAGAAGTTAAGCAGTACAAAGCCAATGTCAAGATATAGTAGTATGGCTGGTTCACTTATGACAAGAAGCTTGTAGGCTAATGTATAGGAGATGGTAAGGGTGTGTCAGAGACTCACTGTGCGCATAAGCCTATTTTGCTGCTCTGGGAACAGGGCCGGAGCGTTTCCCCACATTTCATTTTACCTGGGCTTAGTTTGAAACAAATTGGGGTTTGTTAGCAGCAGCAGGGAGGAAAAAATCAATAACCAAAGATCCTTTTTTTTTCTCATTGACATTCGCCATGGCAAATCAACAGCTTCGACGCATACTTGTAAATGGCTCCTACCCTCTTCAAGATGAATAAAAAACAAAGAAAACAAAATGGCACAATCCACGTATTTATTTGAAAAACGAAATGAAGGTAACTGTTTTCTTAAAAAAGCATGTGCTCAAGATTTATAAAGGAGTAGACCGCCGTTACTGCTGCTTAAAAAAACGCTGGGTAAGTGAACAAGGGAAGGAAAAGGTTATCAGGTGTACTTGAGGTATAGCTTTAGTGGAGATATGCCCATTCAGAATTACTGCTTCTTTCTCTTTTTCTATGTATATACTTATGCACTATCTTGTACCATTCCAAGGTCAAACTTACGTGTGTAATACAACATCAACCTCTACCTGCACAAACCATTCGTATTCACAACAAGAACGACGTAACAATCTTCTTCTCCATTACTCAAACACAATCATATACAACATGACGCTGATCCACCATTGATTTGCAAAACATACAGCCTGACGCGATTACTTTTTTCCTTTTGCATATAACAATGTTAACATCGCCGGTTATTATGGATGAATGAGCTCTGGATAGTAAGAAGGATAACTGACGGGTTTCTTTCCGTTTGTGTTGATATGGATTGGATGAAAATAAAGTATAATGGCCGATATATAAGAAAGACAAAAAAGAAGGTTCTATAAGAGTCATACAAGTGCGAAGGATGTTGTTTCATAGTGAAGGATGGTTATTGTAATTATTGATATTGCATGGCAGAGTGTCTAGTGCCATACACAGTCTCGCGTTTGAAAACTGTTTATGAGGCATTTGTAGGCAAATGTTTGGAATGATTGCCATCATTCTAGGGTTATGACTACCGTCATAATGACTAGCTACCAACGTCATCAAAAATCAAAGATTTTATCTGACCACCCCTAATTATATTGATCATTATCCATCATTTAAAAATGAAACTTAACAACTAAATATATAAAATAAATCAAAAATAAAAAAATTAATAAAGTATTGAACAGCCTGCTTCTAGAATCAATTTATACATTTAGTCTATTTCTAAAAACTGTTTAACTATTTCATTATATTTATTTTTTCCACAATAATTACTCCATTTAACTAAATATTTAACTTCTTTTATATAAATATAACCTTTTCTTGATAAGCATCCTGATAATTCTTCTCTTAATAATTCATCTTCTTTTTTATTACTTTTTAATGTCATATTAATATGAGGTCTTTTTGTTTTTATAGTTTCATCACACCGTGCGAAAAACCAAATATTCAGTAGTTTAAAAAAAGCTTTATAGTTAGATGTCAAGCTTTGGGGGTGTGAGCTACAAAAAACATCAGAGTGCATATACTAAATGTAGTAGATATGCACCAGGTAGCTCATGTGCATCTACGATTGTACTCTCTACCAGTGTACTGATGCAGATGGCATTCAACGAGTTGCTCTATGATTTTACAAACGTTACTCCTATGAAAACGGACAGCGCCAGAGGCGGGGGGCTGTACCCCCCACCCACTTTTCTTTACTTTCTCATCTTGCTCTTTTATGGGCGCCCCTATATCCTAGGTTTACAGGAATCGAATTTATGCATTATGATGCAGCACACCTACTTGTCTCTCTAACAACAATAAAGACCCATATACGTAAATACCTATATATGCGTTTTCTCTATTCCGCTCCTTGTGTTGTGTAGCTTGTACTAGAGCAATGCTGCAATGTGTTTGATGCAGAAACATACATCGTCGTTTTTTATTATGTGTAATAAGAGGAAAAGATAAAGGGATGCAGGAATAATTTAGAAGAAAGGACACCTGCACTCTTACAAAAGAAAAGAAAAGAGAGAGCGATCGTCTTAATCATTGTTCTTTTTCTAATTCCCATCTCGTCATGGAGAATAATCCAGAGCTAGTTGCATGCTTTTGCCCAGAATGTAGCAGAAGCACTGTTCTTGGCTTCTGTGAGGTTACCCGCTTGTAAAGAGAACAGCATACTCAACGTTCTGTGAATGCTGCAAGATCTAGAATGTCGCACAATGGTATGGCTGCTGATGTAGGATATCAAGTGTTGGCACTGTATTAATAAAATATTTCGTATTACAGTGAGTGCAATTATAGCTACATTTGAAGGTGAGCAGCCTTCACCCTCCCAACCGTCACCGTCGGCATCAGCGAATAATATGGATATCGATGCTATGGATATTGACGATGGCGTTTTGAATGAGCCTTCTCCCTCCCGTTCTCCTGGTATGCTGAGATAAGCAATCGAAAAGTAGTAAAGAGTAAAAAATAATTATAGTTGAACGTATATAGCTGTTGCTGCCGTTCGCCGGTTATCGTTCTCTGCTGAGGACACTGTCTTTGGGGTTGAGGAAGAAGAGGAATCAATAGCAAGCGACGATCGCTTGCTTGATGCAGACGATGTCGAATGGGAGATCGATGGTGACAATGGCAATGTAATTGAGACAGCCAGCATTGACGAGGAAGGTGGTGTGTATATGCTAATATGTGTCCAAGGCAACCCATTTTATTACAATCGTTTAAATTTCTCATACCTTCCAAAAGATGCTACTACAAGTTCTCCTGCACGCACATCATTGCTTTCGGGATATTCGCATCCCTATGTCCTTGTCCTTGTTTTCCTTGTCCTCTTCCAGCTGCACCTTATGTCTGAGCATATGTCAACGGCGCTTATTGAGTTTTGTGGACTCCTCCTCGAAGATCTTCCGCTCCCGTCCACCGACCGCCTTTCTCTCTCTCTTGCTACCTTGCGTCGAATCACTGGCATCTCTGCCCAGATCGATTCCCTGCGTCGTTATGTATCTTGCCCAAAATGCCATAGCATTTACCTTTTGACTCCAGATTGCCCTGCCACATGCACGAATGACGATATCCGTTACAACCGCCTCTGTGGTCAAGCACTGTTTCGATCCACGGGTAATAGCCTGTTACCTATTAAAGAATTTGCTTACCAGCCCTTGTCTGCGAGTATTGAGCGACTGTTCAAGCGACCGGGATTCGAAGCAATGATCGAAGCATGGCGCGATCGCAGAAGTGTGGCAAATGCTTTTTTTGACGTTTATGATGGTGACATGTGGCGAGATCTTGTTGATCGTGCTGGTCGTCGATTCGTCGAAGAGATTCGATCGCTTTTGCTTACGCTGAACGTTGACTGGTTTGGCCTGTTCATAAATTCGACTTACTCCTGTGGTGCAATTTACCTAACTGTCAACAATCTCCCCCGATCTGAGCGCTACAAAACCGAAAACGTTATCGTCGTTGGAGTAATGCCAAGTCCTCGAGAACCCAGCACATCTGACATGAATCATTACCTGCGCCCATTGGTTGATGATTTGCTTCAGTGGTATGACTGGAAAACGATCGGGACGAATGAGTGTCCAGACGGAGCGCAAGTACGTTTGGCACTCCTACTCAATGCTTGTGATATACCTGCCGCCAGAAAAACAAGTGGATTCACCTCGCATGCAAGTACTTGTGCTTGCCATAAGTGCGCTCGCCAATTTCCCGTTTTCCCTGGCACATCAGACATCGACTACTCGGGATTCAATTTGGATAAATGGGAATTGCAGACACGCGAAGACAATCGAGAGAACGCCCAGCAATGGCGACAAGCCGAGACACTTGCTGCTCGCCGACAGATCGAACGTGACACCGGAACACGATGGTCTGAATTGCACCGCCTTGAATACTTCGATCCCATTCGCTGCACGATCATCGATCTAATGCACAACTTGTTTCTTGGCACGGCAAAACGTATGACCAAGATGTGGATCGAAAACGGCGACCTTACCAGGCAGGACCTTTGTGAAATGCAGGTTTTGGCAGACAGCATCGCGCTCCCTCCTGACTACGTTTCCTTGAAGCGGAAGATCGGAGCTGGCTTCTCTTTTATGACCGCTGATGATTGAAATCGTGGTGTATCGTATACTCGCCCTTCGTCTTGCAAAACCATCTGCCCCGCCATCTTCTCGCTCACTGGCTGAGCTTCGTAAACGCCTATCGATTGCTGGTCAAGCCTTCCGTCACCATGAACGAGATAGAGGAGCCAACACGTTTTTACTGGACTTTTGTCGTGGTATCGAACGCATATATGGCAGAGAGCAAATCACGCCAAATATGCATCTGCATATGCACTTGGACGTAACGATCGAGGATTTTGGACCTTTATATGCTTTCTGGCTCTTTAGTTTTGAGAGATATAATGGATATTTAAAGGAGATCGATACGAACCAGAAGGATTCATTGAGATGACGTTCATGAAGAAGTTCTTGCAAAAGACAGGTGCTCGCGACTTTGTCCGGTCGTTTGAGGACCGCTTCATGGACAAGCCAAGCCATTTCGCCTTCTTGAATCGCTTTTTGGACATCGTGCAGCCGATGAAGCAAACTGGTGACACTACGAGTGGTGCGTTCAATCCACACAGATTTTTTGCACTGTCGACCGGTACTGAACAGGCCACTGGAGGCGAGCCACTACCACCAGATGCATACCCGTTAGATTTTGCACCAGCAACGTTTATGCCTGACCCAGTATATACTTTCCTTCTGGCCTTTTATCGATCCGTTTATGGCACCCATCTGGACCATTACAGAGATGCGCAGGGTAGCCAGGTGTTTGTGAACAATCGTTATAACAAGATGAAGACAATCACCATTATGGGTCAGCTCTATAGGAGCAAAGAAGCAAGATCGCGGCGTGGTGCGCACGCACAGGTGCTGTATGAAGCAGAAGATCGAGGCGAACCGATCGCTTGGCCGTACGAAATCCAGTACTTCTTCCGCCACGAGTTAAAGGTCGACGCCCAGCTCAAAGAACATGTTTTTGCCTTTGTTCGCTGGCATAGCATTTACAGCAGTAATGAGTCGTTGTTCGTGGATGAATATCTGGAGACATGGCGTAGCCACTTCCTTGCTGAGGACATGCACTGCATCGTGCCCGTTCATCGTCTGTATAGTCAAGTGGCAGTTGTAAAATACGGCGATCAAACGCACGCAAGTGGTAGAACAGTCGTTATTCCGTTGCCTAAAAAGATGTTGGCGTAAAACAAAGAGAAGCAATTTTTTCTCCTCCCCCTCCTCAAAACTATCTTTCTCTTATTTCTTTCTCCCCCCACCAACTACTTAAAAACGAGCGGCCTCTTGCTTCTTCCTCCCCCACCAAATAAATAGCACACTCACACACGCATATTATACAGACGTATTTTTGCCCACCCCTAACCCGCACAGCATAAGCCGGCAACCGCTTTATTTACTTTAAGCAAACATCCAGTCTTGCAACTGCTCACGCATAGCCGAGCACAAGGTAACTGCCTTTCGTGCTACTGATCGTTCAAGCACGTTCAGCTGCGAGTCAACGTCCACAGCCGGTCTGAAATCGTCAAGACTTTTCAGAAAGACGTTTGCCTACAAACAACATCTCTGTCAAGATTCACGCGTAAAGAAATCTACTTTGAAAGTAATTACCCGCTCACTACGCCATTCGGGCACGAAGACTGAGACACGCTTGCCACTGCGCAGGACACCAGTGCTGCTGCTTTCGTTGTCGGTCTCCTCTTCCGACATACATCCGTCCTGGAGCAACGACTTTCCACCGGGGTACTGTTCCTCCAGTTCGATCGCATGTTGCTAGAAAACATTGAGTCGTCGTACTAATTTCTGTTTCAGATGTTAAGACAATACTCTTACAAAACCTCCTATTACTTTACTTACGCTATGTCTGCGCTGATAGCGTCTTCTCATCACTTTTTTGCGCGCTTTCGTCTCGGGCGACTCGTTTCCCTTCGTCCTTAAATTATCAAAATGGGTGTAGACCATTTTTTTTATCTGCTTCTTGTCCACGTTGAAGCAGCCTTGGCCTTCGATGTAGTCGACAAGGCGCTTCACGGCATCCTTGTTGGCCTGGTTTGTGAAGGGGAGGTCGAGCCTGAGACCAGCGTCGCCCAGTCGCTCATTCTGTGTACGTATACAATCCTTCAACACATTTATTGTAACAACAGAATTCTTTTTAGCAATCATCACTGTTCTAATATTCACCACTTTCTTTTTTTTACAATTGTCTCTCTGTTCTCTAGTATGGCACTTACAGAGACAAGTGGAACACGACGACCACGCGCTTCAGCTTGACGGCCAACGCCAACGCCACCACCTTGACCTTCACTGAGGGCCCCACTACCAACTGTGGCAGTACGATATGCCATATTGGCAACTGTTTGGCCAATTCTATCGACCTTTTCGTGCAGTGCCTGGTTCTCGGCCTGCAAATTACGGACAGTATCCAAGAGCGCGTTATGCTGTTGTTGTTGCTGCTGCCGATCCAGGACACTGTTCTGCTATTGGGCATCATTTTCACGCTGCGCCATGCGCCGTTGTCGCTGGGCTTGGAGATCGCTTACAGTAGGCATCTATACAGTATTATCATCTCTCAATATACAACATTAACTAATAGCTGCAGTGGTTATTATAATTTACGTTCGTTTTGTTATTTTATCGTGTAGGCACAAGAAGGATTGGAGGAAAGAGGTTTGATAAAATGCAAGTACCTGGATGTATGGGGATCATTTTATTGTGGGGGATCTGGTTTTTTTTGGTACTCTTTTAATGCATGGTCAGCATGACTTTAACAGTATTGCAGGTTAGTAAAATTTCGCATCGATCGTTCCTTCGTATTTTACGCCTTTCTTTCTGTTTCTTTCTCTTCCTTTTCTCTTCTTTCCTGGCTGCTACGATACTCTATTCTCTCAAGGACCCAATACCGTAGGTTTATAAGGCACTCTTTACTTTTATCGCTCTTCAACTACCTCTAAGTCTCTGCAGCTTTTATTAAGGATATTTTATTTCGTGTGTACATGTAGCTCATGATTCGACCGGTTTTCCTATCCAAAATCATAGGCATGATCCACACGAGTTGAAGCTTGTAAGTATTCCCTTTGTAATGTTTACATACTTTCTTTCTATAGTTTCTTTCACTAAAAGCCTTCTTTCCTCATTCATAGCTTGTTTGTACTTTGCATGGTCTTCCATCCTAAACATCCGCGTAGATCCCCATTTGCACTGCTGCATGCAGGTTGCCCACTGTCCGATCGCTGTTGGCACCGTCCAAGCGGAACTTTTCAGGTACGGTAAAGCTACCCATATTTTTGCTTCTGTCTAGCTGCAGTGCAGGTTACCTTCGTTCTTCTTAAGTAAATCGCGGACTCATTAGCACACACAGCATGATTCACCCTTTTGCCTTTGCCCCATCACCATCTAGAGATTTTATGCACCACATTCACACACATATACATAGAAGACTCCTTTCACCCTTCGCATTTATTCTTTACCACCCCTTTTATGCTTTTTATTGCTCTGTAAATGTTTTCCGAAACTTTAATAATGGAATAAATAAATTCGGTTGTATATGACCATACTATGATAATCATCACTGCTATACAATAATCAAAACCTGCTGCGATTATTTCATCCATTTAGTCTATGCCCAAAATCGATCGCACTAAAATATGCTATGCAGAGCTCTGTATGTACGATGAAGCTTCAGTACCCAGTCCGTATGTAAAGCAATTGGGGGATCCCTTCTATGCATATGCACTACCCATTATCAAAATTGGAAACCAACTATAAAGCTGTTGGAAAACAGCTGAATATGTGATAAAAAAGCTGCCTTTTGCAGGAACTATAAAGCGTTTATAAAATAGCTTTATATTTGGATGACAAGCAGTATATTCAGCTTATATTCAGCTATTTTTTGCCCCTTTATAGTACCCCTCCTGCCCAGTGTCATAATATGGTCCATCATATAATATACCTTAAATTTTTAACTTTTTAGACCATTTTAATTCCATATCTTTTCCCAAACAATCTCTTTTTTTTGAATCAATAGATAAAACAACAGCATAATATTTTTTCATTTTCTTTGTACATCTTATTTTTTATATTAAATTAAAATTCAACTTTAATAATTAAGTAAAAAAAGTATCAAAATTTTTAAAAAAAATTTCTCTATAAAACAAAGGACCTAAAGTTCCTTTAGTGTAGAATAGAATGTATCAAATTTTGTTCCAAAATTCTCTACAAGAACACTGTTTATGAGGCATTTGTAGGCAAATGTTTGGAATGATTACCATCATTCTAGGGTTATGACTACCGTCATAATGGCCAGCTACCAACGTCATCAAAAATCAAAGATTTTATCTGACTACCCCTAAGTATATTGATCATTATTCATCATTTAAAAATAAAACGTAACACTTAAATATATAAAATAAATAAAAAATAAAAAAATTAATAAAGTATTGAATAGCCTGCTTTGTGAACGTATTTGTAGCCACACAATTCTGAGACGCGATCCTTCAAAATCTGCCATCGAGCAGTAGGAACGTACACGATTTCATTAGGAATGAGTGCAAGAACTCCACGTACAGTCGAGTGAGAGAGAGCGTAGCAAATGACGTCAAGGGTACTAGCTTGTTGGTTGTTCATAGTTGTTGTTATTAACAACAAATAAAGTTGCTGTTGTAATAGCAAAGAAACTTCCTCCTTCATAACAACAAATGCGTTTTCGTGGGATGTACAGTACCAAATTGGCTATAAACTTACAATAGTTTTTGATAAATCTAATAAACTGCTTGCTGCTATATTAAATTATATCATCCATTTTGATATTTTATCAATTTTATGACATCATATGACCAAAATCATGTATTCAATGATTATAAAAATTGAAAATCCATAATATAAACAAAGAACGACCCAATGGATACAACAAACTATACACCACTGATTACAAATGAAGTAAACTCAATTATTGCAAATTATTGGCAATACCTAGAATGGAATTGGCCTACTGTACATAATAAATATAGACATAGAACTGATTTGAAACATATTAAATTCATAGAAAAAATTAAGGATGAATTGTTACGTAAATTAGGTTATGTTGCTGTATTTTATTTTCTAGTAGTTTTATATACAAACAAGGAATATCCCGGACCTTACTTTGAAATTGAAAAAGGATTGTTTTTATTATATCATTTAGTCTCTGGAGTATGTAGTGAAAAATTTGAAAAATACTTACCATATAGCACATTTCATACATTTTATAAAAAGTTTTGGATAGATGAGGACAACTACAAACGAATCAACAAAATAGTAAATGATTCAATGAATAACATATTTTCATCTATCTTATTACATATTCTATCTACCAGAAAGCATAATCCCGACTTATTTAAATATGTAACACTTGTATTGGATAGTCATGATCTAAGAATTAACTATGTAGATACTGAAATTGACCACTTTCAAAGAATGTATTCTTATAAATTTAAGAAGAATGGAATACGTACCCAATTTGTTAGTGATATGAATGATATGATTATTTATACTTCTAAAAGTGACTTTTGTTCTGATAGCTCAGATGGTAGCATATTTTTAAACATGAAATTATTTAAATATATGCATGAGAATGACATAATGGCAGTTGATGGTAGATATACTTAGTTTATCATACAATTTACAGAGCTTGCTAATGAAAAAGGATATAACTTTAGCCATGATAATTTTGTATACCCTATACGTAAAAATGTAAATGAGCCCTTAATGATTACTGAGGATCATTTTAATAAGACATTTGGAAGTTTTAGGACAAAAGTTGAGAATCAATTTTCAGAAATTGGGAATAAATTCTGCCGATTCAATAATAACAAATCAGTTGTTAAAATGGATAACATAAAATACTATAATCTGCAATTTCGTGTAGCTTGTTTATTAAAAAATACTACAGAATTTGTAGAAATGTTCAATATTCCTATTTTACTATACCATAAACTATAGCATAGTAATGATTTTCCAGTAGAGCATAAACTAATTGATATAGTGGTCAGCAATGATAAACAAAATAAAGATAAACTGGATAAAATGATCAGATTGCAAAATGACCTGCTTAATATGGCTATATCAAAGGAAGAAATGATTGTGATAATGAATCTGATAATAATTCAAATCAGAGTAATAGTGATAATGATGATGTTCCAAGATTTAATAAGCGTAGTAAAAAAAGAAAGGGAAATAAAGGGAAACAACAAGCAATGGCATCATATGAAATAGAAGAGATTATTAGGCATAAAACTGAAAATGGTACATATTTATTTGAGGTAAAATGGGCTGGATATAGTGCTGATGATAACAGTTGGTTATCAATTGATAAATTTAATCAAAAGGATTTATTGAAGGAATATATCAATAAGCATAATCTTGGTATATTATAAAATTACATACTCTACTATTTACAATATTTTCTTCAACTAGTATATAATATAATGTGAACTCATACCTGGCATTCCTTTCTTACCAATTATTTTTATATATACACAAAATTCAATTTTTTGTACAATTTGGATTTTTACAGCCAATAGATTTCTTACAGCCAATAGTATTATCTAATATCTAATTGGAGTTGGATATCCCCCTTCTTCTTTGTCCCTGCTATATTATCATCACCGCTCAGAGCTATATTTATAGTTTTTATAGAAGCACTTGTAATAACATGCAATACTATCTCACACCTGTTTATGCAGACAAGTGAAACATAATGACTACATAATGTATGATCTTTTACTTTTATTTTTTTATCCCAACCATAACATCTATAGTAACATTAATAAAACCCTACATTCCACCCATCAGCATATATAACTACCTTATCCATCAAGACCGGCAATTTTCGTGTTGGCATATGCAAAAAGAAAAAGATAATCATCATTGCCATCATGTGTGTGCGAGTACAGCGAATTGCAGAGGAGGATTATAGCTGTGGTAGTGTGTATGCATCATAGGAATATAATTATTATCACATTGATGTGTATACAAACAGCAAAGAAAGAGATGGCCGTCATTACGATGATGATATGCTTGACCGTACAAGTATTAAAACAAAAGACCGGCGTTATAGTCGTCATCGTGTAATATGGGCGTACATGATAGTGAAAGGTGAATACGTCAGGCTGTATATTTTGCAAGTCAATGGCGGATCAGTGCCATGTTGTATATGATTGTGTATGAGTAATGGAGAAGAAGATTGTTGCATCGTTCTTGTTGTGAGTACTAATGGTTTGTGCAGGTAGAGGACGATGTTGTATTACGCACATAAGTCTGACGTTGGAATGGTGCAAGATGGTGCATCAAGTATATACAGAGAAGAAAAAAAACAGTAATTCTGAATGAGCTTATGTCTACTAAAGCTATACCCCAAGCACAACCAGTAACCTTTCCCTTCCCTTGTTTACTTACCCAGCGTTTTTTTAAGCAGCAGTAACGGCGGTCTACTCCTTTATAAATCTTGAGCACATGCTTTTTTTAAGAAAACAGTTACCTTCATTTCGTTTTTCAATAAATCCGTGGATTGTGCCGTTTGTTTTCTTTGTTTTTTATTCATCGTGAAGAGAGTAGGAGCCATTTACAAGTATGCGTCGCAGCTGTTGATTTGCCATGGCGAATGGTAATGAGAAAAAAAAAGATCCCTGCTGCTGCTAACAAACCCCACACTTTCCACCTACCTCAGCCACCAGCCTCCAGTCTATTTCAATCTCAACCCGGGTAAAATGAAATGAGGGGAAACGCTCACGCCCTGTTCCCACAGCAGCAAAATAGGCTTATGCACACAGTAGTGAGTCTCTGATGTACCCTTGCCATTTCCTATATATTAGCCTACAAGCTTTTTGTCACGAGTGAACCAGCTATACTACTATATCTTGACATTGGCTTTGTACTGCTTAACTTCTATTATATCTTTACTTGAATTGAAAATCTTAAGTACTCAAATATTCTGCTCTGCTACACTTAATATATTATCTACTTCAACTTTTATTATGTCTTAGTTGACTAAAACAATGTCTAGGTTGACTATTATTATATTCAGGTTGTCTATTACTCATGTTTAGATTGATTATTATTCTTGTCCAGAACGTTTTTCATTCATGTCTAGGTCAATTTATATTCATGTCCAGCTCGATTTTCATCTATGTCTAGATTGATTTTCATTCATGTCTAGGTCAATTTATATTCATGTCCAGCTCGATTTTCATTTATGTCTAGATTGATTTTCATTCATGTCCAGCTCGATTTTCATTCATGTCTAGCTCGATTTTCATTCATGTCTAAATCAATTATTATTCATGTCTAGATTAACTTTTATTCATGTCCACTCTGCCTAAAATTAAACCCCTTCTGCCTAAATAAAAGTTCAAACGTCTACTAGGAGATGAAAAATCCTGTATGTAAAAAGAAACATATATCATTAAGTGATAATTTTTTTTATCCTATTAGAAAAGATCCTAATGAAGAATTGAATATACAAGAAAAACATTCTAATGTTGTATTTGGAAGTTCTTGGTCAGCTATAGAAAACCAATTTTGTGAATTAGGAAATAAATTTAAACGATTTTCTAATAATAACTCTATATTAAAAACAGATGATTATAAATATATTAACTTACAAATAAAAGTAGCATTTTTGCTTAAAAATATACAATTATTTATAGATACATTTAATATAATTACACAAGAACACTATAAACTATGGGCTAAAGAAAACTTTGAGTTTCCTACTGATGGAAAACTAATAGATATAGTTTTAAATAATGAGGTAAAGCAAATAGAAAAAATTAAAATAATGAGTGAATTACAAAAAGATTTATCAGATTTATCATTAGAAAGTGATAATATGATTATTGATGATAGTAATAATAATGAAGAATCTCATAATAATATAATTGATAATAATGAATATAAAAATATTAATAGAAGAAAAAGAAAGAAAAATAAAAGTGAGAGAAAAATTAATTTAAATTTAATTAGAGAAATTAATAAAAATAATGATGTTTATAAAATTGAAACAGTTATAGAACATAAATTAAGTTAAAATAATGAATATGAATTTCTTATTAAGTGGAAAGATTATGATAAAACAGATAATTCCTAGGTAAATGAGAAAGATTTCAATGAAAAACAAATATTAAAAGATTATTTTACAACCAAAAACATTAAGTATCAAATTAATCATTTTTGTATATAGATTATTATTATAATGTTTCTAATAATTATATTTAAATTATTAAATGTAGTAGGTTTCATAATTTTGTTATTAAACATAAGCATAAGGATTAATTCTCATTGTTTGCTGCCTAATGCCAATTATTTTGGCATAATCACCAACCTAAAGCATTGCTCCTACAGAATTGGTAACACATAAATGCTGGAATAGATTGCAGGTGTTCCATTTACTGCCTTACGTCAATTCGATTTGCTGGTCAGGCGTTTTGTCAGGTAGAGCACTAAAACTCGAAGAGACAGTTGGATCAGTGTTGAGGAGCTTCAAGTAATTTGGAGGCTTATGCATATATACCACAATTTCGATGGTTTCGTCAGTATTGGGCTTACTGATCTCTGCTTTAACTGTTATTGTTATTACTTTTGGTACTTTGCTTTGCTTAGCATATGATGGATCCATCATTCAATGAACAGACGGCACCTTAAGGTCCTTATCCTCATAAAACATAACAGCCATATCTTCAAGAAGACTCTTCAGCTGCTTTTTCATCATTTACATCATAATGTTTTTAATAGGAAATTGCATAGATTCTGTACATATCAATAATTTTCTATTTGATAGAACCATAATTAAAATACTATTAATCTATATTAAGATTTATATTTTCTTTAAAATAAAAATAATTTTTTTTTAATTTATAATGAAAATTAAAATTTTTAGTTACTAAAATTTTCACAGTTTTTAATATAGCAACTAGTCTACATAGTATATTTTGTATTATAAAATAATAAGATAGTTTTTTTTGTAGGATATTTTTTGTGGGATTTTTGAAGTCGAACATTTTTTATGAGATATTTCTTATAGGATTTTTAAAGTCAAACATTTTTTGTAGGATATTTTTTATTGTATATCGTCTTTTGTGGGATTTTATTGAAGTACTATTTCTAACAATTTTTGTATAGTCATTGCTACCATCATATTATTCACTCTTATTGTTCTACTATCTATCCCATTCGACAGCAAAAGAAAAATGTACTTTAAAACACTTACAAGACAGTATAGCATTAAAGACTGTAAACTTACTCTGTATCTTATGAATTGAAGCTTTTTTGAGCACTATATTAGCTACTCATATTCTAATTCTCTATGTATATATATATAATGTATGTGTGTGTGTACTTGTGTGTTTTCTTGATTTTTTTCTGTGTAAAACTAGAGGACTGTGTTAGTTACCCCAACTTTTATATACTATTAAAATTACTTTCTAAATTCTCTTGCATAGTTGTGTGTACTTCAGCAGTCATCCTTGTCTAAGACTGTACTTCGCATTCACATTGCTGTAATACCATAAAAGTAGTGGCTACTGGATTGTTGTTTCATTGTTGATGATAAATGCATGGAAATGAAGCACGTATAATTGCAGTACGATAGGTAGTTCAAATGCAGCTGGTGGTTCTTGTAGTTGGGGTAATAAAGCTAAGGATTGATCTCTACTATATATGAAGATAGGACGATTGTATGTCTCTGCTAAGATGTGTGGCAATCAAGCACTTCGAAATAGTTTTCAGCTTGGGCACCCACATCTGGTGCTTGGTGACTGAGCATTTCCAGCAAGCGCTCAAAGTCTCCTTTTAAAAGTGATCTGAAGTACTCTTCAAGCTTCTTTAATGTGGCATCTATATAGCACTTCATGATCACCCAATCCTTCTTGTAACCATACATATGAACAGAAGTCGCCTACCAACTATAGTATCCATCTCCCACTAGATTATATATGCCATGGATATTAGGGTACTCTCAAGCAACGTGAGTCAACGTCGATACACCCTAGAAATAGTAATAGCGTGTTGTTCGGGAGTCAAATAAAAGTGATATAATGAACACAGGGTTTTTTTGTGTAGCTTATATCATATTCTTGATAAGGAAATGAAGAGCAAAACTGCTGTGTTGACCCCTTGGCTGACACGGCACTCCCAAAAAGGATATCGTCTTGGATCTTTTGTTACACGTTCATGCGATTGAGAAAATATCACTTTGATATTTAATTATCTATTAAGCAATACCCGCGAGGGTCAAGTATACCATTTTACATAACATTAGATATACCAACTTGTTGTTTAGACGGAACCGATTCTATAGTTCTACATATCATGAAATGATAAGAACATTACCGATAAGAAAATATCTTCTATATATGCAGCGACTTTGAGTAATACTTCTTGTTTTGTTACACTCAACTTTTACTCGCACTTTTTATATCCTTCATTCCACCTTCTGTTTATTATATGGATTCCCAGTATGAAATTGTCCATAGAAGAACGATCATCAGCATCCTAGTTCTTTTGATTGAAGGCTACGTCTTTTTTTTTCTTGCGAATAATGACGACGACGATATCAATCAACTCTCCATGATCAACACTGTTTTGCCAATGTACTGAACCATTTTTTCTCTTGATCATATCCTTTCAGCTGTATCATCGCCACTACATTTCCGTGTTATGCAACGCGTCAATCGAGTTAAAAATACGACATACTGGGAAGTTACGCATCCAGCTCTTCCGGACACAGATGGACCAGG
Organism: Zychaea mexicana; assembly: GCF_025766255.1. Classification (NCBI taxonomy): domain Eukaryota; kingdom Fungi; phylum Mucoromycota; class Mucoromycetes; order Mucorales; family Lichtheimiaceae; genus Zychaea; species Zychaea mexicana. The sequence continues at coordinate 98,622 of NW_026516754.1, read as the reverse complement.
TGGTTTCAAATCGCATTACCATATGAAGCCAGCCATTTTCAATGCCCTCGTAAATATGTTGTCTCAACATCGATCGTATCAATTTACAGCACAAAACGCCACACCTGTGTTCATCCAAGTCGGCCTGATAATCTAGAGATTTGCCAATGCTCATGTCAGTTACTGTATGGCCGAAACTTTGCTTGGTACATCGCATGGATCCTACAGGAATTTTACCAAGCGATTTTTGGAGGCAATGGCCGACTGTCAAGGTGGTATAATCCGATGGCCGACCGGAAATGAAGATATCAAGGCAACCGTTGAAGGGTTTCAATATGGAGAGCTTGGACCAACATTTGAAGTTGGACCTACTCACCTCCCAAATGTACTCGGTGCTTTGGATGGGAAGCTCGTTTGAATCTTCAAACCAGGTGACAGTGGTGATCGCTTTGTCGACAGAAAAAACAACTACTCGTTGAACATGGTTGCCATTTGTGATTCAGAAAAGCGATTCACCTACATCCATGCAGGGCAGAGTGGTAAGGCATGACATGTTAATGTAATTATTTTAGTTGCTTTCTTGGCTAATATATACGACTTTAATACTATAGGCCGAAATCACGATTCAAGAGCCTTTCAAGCTACTGCTTTTTATGACGAACTTCTTTCTAACCCAGAATCCGTGTGCCCAAATGGAACATTTATACTTGGAGGTAAAGAACAAATTGTTTAGCATAGACCATCGTTGAAATCACGGTACATATTTCTGACATTCCATTTTTTGTTCGTAGATTCGGCATACCCTTTGCTCCCGTGGTTGATAACACCATTTCCTGATGCTCAAGCACCCCGCCACAGTGACAACGCGCATTTCAATTATATTCATTCAAGAATGCGTAACGTTATTGAGCGGGCATTTGGTCAATTGGTGTGCAGATGGCGTTTTCTACGTAACGAGCTGTATTTGCTGGATGTAGAATCAATGACGATGACGATTGTTGCTTGCTGTATTCTGCATAATTTATGCATTGATCACGACGATCTTCATGCCGAAAGCACATTTGTACCTAATCCGATAGCCGATGATTTGCTTCTAGAGCCACTCGAAGTTTCTGACTCTATCAATGACAGTGGTCGTGGTGCGCGCCGTATCGCTACGCAACTGCGAAATGAAGGTGTGCGGAAATGTAATGAACTAGTACAGTACTTGCACGAGAATCGGCGTAGCGATCGTGAGAGCTTCCGTCAATATAATTGCCATTATAGATGCAGATAGAAAATAAATATTTCTTCATAACTAGTTATCTTTTGAGGCACTTGATTATATAAAAAACCCAAAGGAAAAAAAACTTTATAGAATTAAAAATAAAAAATTAAACAAAAAAGATTCCACATCTTGTCAATAAGTTGCTTCATTAAATCTAAGAAGCTCTGTTGTATGTGTTGCTGTTGCTGGTGGCGCCTTTCTTGAGCTTCAAGGATTTCCTTATCTTACTGATCGAGTAGCTCGATCAGCTGTGATCTTGCTTCCTCGCTCTGCTGGTTGGCGGCATCAATCCACTCAAGCACATCTTCATGCCGCAATTTTGCAGGAGTCAATCATCGACGTCTTGTGGATGGCTGCAGCATGCTGTTGGTTGCTATTTGTGTATCGGCGCGACGACGAATGCCTCGGAAAGAATCGAACTGGAGTTCAGGATTGAACCTCAGGTCATCCTTCAGTAATGCATGCATATCATCGTATAAATACCAGTTGTCTATGTCACTGGACCCTTCAGTCTGCCAATGGCGTTCGGTAAAGCACGAATGGTAACGACTACACATTCTTCCCCACTTGGTTTTAATGGCGCGCTTGGTTCGTACATTACCGAAAGTTTCGACAGTACTGTTACAGCGCTTTGCGTTTGAAACTATAAAATTTCTAGGGGGTGTAATATAGAGATGAACACTGGTGCGAAATACCGTATTTGATTGGTTGGAGAATAGAAATGATTCGTGATAAACAGACTCTCCCTGGTGAGAAATTAAGGGCGTCTAATGGCTCACTTCCTTTTTTTCCATGGGCGATGGACGCTGTCTAAGAACGCATCAGGCTTATTTTCATAGTATGAATCAATCTTATATTCATCACAACAAAATTTCATTAAACAGAGGTCTTGCCTCACGGCTAACTTCCTTTTCCCCGTGGGCGACGGAGGGCATTCAACAGCACACCGCGCTTGCTTCCCCGACACCAATCGAGCTTTTTCATCCATAACAACAAGACATTCAATAAACAGTGTGACATGTTCCACTAGTACGCAGACCAATTTTTAGAGCTTCAAAATCTATTTTGTGACAAGGCTTTCTGAATCTACAGTGGATCAATTCCTTCCTTCATCTCATTCTTTTTTTTTTCGTCCAACAGGTAAACTCGCATTGCTGGCCATACCAGCTGTACTACTATAGTTCAAGCATGAAGACTGAAAATTTTAGCAAGTGCACAAGCGATGTATATGACCTGATGCATTTCATCATAGAATTTATTCATTAGCTGGTGAGAGTGATTGCTCTGTAACAACTGCACACTGTACAAAATGCTCTAATAGGTGGACAGATCATTTTTCCCTGGTATGGCCTACTCGAACATTGTAGCAAGCTAAAATCACTTTTAGTATGAAGCTTCCCGAAGCAGGCGTGCTGTATGTAGCACCTTTGAGTGGTGAATTTATTATGTGGAAGGAAGATAGGAAGTCTGAGAGTCAGGATCTCTGATTTATATGTAGAATCAACTTTGCTACAGCAGAAGAGTGATAATACGAACGTGATTTACTGTAACCAACATCCACGTCCAGCTATACTATCGTTTCTAATGACATAATTATACTGTTCCAAAACGTGTTTTATATAATCTAGAGGGTGAAATGTATTGGTATTACAGTAAAAGTAGTAAAAGGAAGAGAACTAAAATCAGGGCTATACCTATATAATAGGCTGCTTTGCTAGGCATGCAGGAAAGTAGGATTGCGAGTGATCGACCCAGTGTTGGTAATCGGTTTCGGTCACTGTAAATGCTGCTTTTTCGATTCGTCCAATAAGGTCATCTTCAGTTGTCAGTGGTTTTTTTGTAACATGGCCCTTGATCTTCGACCAGCATTCTTCGATGGGATTTAAAAATGGTGAATATGTAGGGACAAAAATTATGCGATGGCCGCCTCTTTTGATTGCTTCTTCGATCTTGTTCCACTTGTGGATCCTTGCATTGTCCATAACTAGGCACATGTTTCGAAAGCCCAACTCCTCCAGAATGTCCACCAAATCGTTAATGAAATTAAAAAAATGATCGCGTGTTGTACCGTGGGCCGTTCTTTTCCATTTACGAGATGACTCTGGTGTCGTTTGCTTGTATTCTTCTGGTAGTGCATGCCTTGAAAGCAATATAACGCCTTTGCTCAACATAGCGCCAATAATACTGACGTTGATGGATCGCAGTGCTGGGACAGTAACAGCTGCTGGAGTGCCTATCTTTGACCAAGCTGAAGGACGTGCGTATGCCTTCGAGAACCCACACTCGTCAATGAAGACACAATTTGTACTATAAACGATTCCCTAGGTTTTTAGGTCAGCAACAAAGGCAGCTCGCTCGTCAAGGCCCCTGGTGGAATTACGGTCGGCAGGTATTCTTTTAGTGCGCTTCAAGGGGTATTTGAGTTTTTCTGTAATATGCCGATATACAGCACTTTCACTAATAGTAAGATCTTCAATATAATTTTAGCGATGTAGACTATGCAACACGTTTACTTATACATTCTGTTGATATTTTGCTAACAAACCTTTAAAAGTACTATATAGTTTTTCATGCACGTCCTTCACAGCTATAGTGGGACACTGGTCAATCTTGGCTTTGATAAAAGCGGAATGTAGGCCGTTCAGCTTTTTGTTGTTTCCTCGTTCAACATCGGTTGCTGGTAGATATCCAGGGAGCACCTTTCTGTCATTTGCTGCTTCCTTTATGATGTTGTATGCCGACGCTTGTACAATACCAGCCTTTGCAGCAGCTGTACGAACCGGATCACCTCGGTCGATATAGAGATTGACGAGTTGACCGACTTGGCGTGCAGAATATTTATAACGCGTCCATGTATAGTTGACTGGCTCTGAAGTCATGATGATATCGTCGTCGAGTGTTGGTGCTTCATCGATGTCCATGTTACCAGCTTCGCCTGCGTCACCATCCTCAGGGACAACAGTCATCCTGTACACGGTACGAACACATGAATCTGCCTCAGTTTCTAGGCCGTCGCGCACGTAGTAATCACCATCTGGTTGATAGTGATACATAGTGATAGTAGACTGTGAATCAGTAGCGACGGTAGCAGGTTGTTCTTGTTGCATGTTGTGATCCTTAATACTAACGATAACGAGTTGTTTAGAAAAATAGATAGAAGTGAAGAGTTGTGTATGTTCAAATGAGAAAAAGAGAGACTATATATATCAACTATAAAAGTGCAAGGCACTTTGGCCAAGAACATAGCATTGGCCATGTAAATAAGCCAGTAATGTGTATATGGTATGCACCTACCAGTCACTTGCAGCAAAATTGAACTTCTATGTAGTAGTTCATCTGCAGTAATAGAATCACGTTCGTATCATTTCATGATCACTATCTTAATTTGTTGCCACTAGTAACAATGAGAATAATTGGATGAATATATTTTGTTACAGTGCTATTAGAGCACATACACACTCAATCTAAAAATACAACAGCGTATTTGATAGAGGGAAAATCATAAATAGTATATAGGTATTGATCACAATTATATACATGGGTGGCACAAGCAGCGATGTGCTGGAAGTGCTACATGCGCACAGACATGGTCGTTAAATATGAGTCTAAAAATTTCTGGAAGACTTTTACAACTATGGATAATAGAGATATGTACATCATAATAAATAAGATTAAGATAGAAGCCATAAAATATAAACAGATCATCAATCAAAGGGGGTGCTCAGATGGTATGAAAAAGGGGGTGATAGATTTGCTACATACACTGTCTATGCCATACTGTTTTTGTTACCTTAAGATTTTCACGATTTGATACACACGTGCTATTGCATCTCGAAAACCATTTACGTACGATCATATGCTCGTTGAGCAGATTCTATTTATTACCCTCTTGTCATCAGTATACCTTTCTTTTGGCAAATGTCAGTCACTAGTGGACTGTTCACTTCTCCTTTTTTGTATGTGTTCTTTCTATGCCAGTTCGCTCTGTGCAACTATAGGGTACTATGTAGTTTGCTTAGAATGCATTTGAACTATAATTTTATATGCCAGTACGTCCAATATGGCGATTTATTTCGATATATATATCTATTTAAAAAGATTATTCTTCTCTCTCTGTTCTGTTCATTTTTTTTGTTTCCCTTTTAGGTTAATTTCTCCTGTGCAAAACGATAGTCCTGCTCCTGTAAAGGAGATTTGAATCGTTTGCATAATAGATTTTCTGCTAGTATACATATAATGCGTGTTATAATCTTTGCATGGCGCACCATTTATGCATTATGTTTGTCGGATCAATGATTTCGTTTTATTAATTTATTCGCTCTGTACGAATGGTTATACATCTGTTAGTTAAGTTCATTCTTTTCCTAAAAAAGACTATCTGTACAGACTATCTGTTGCATTCGTTTTGATATATGTGCTCACTCGTTTAATATGTTGGATCACGCATTCGCTCTGTTCATTTCGCTTTTTAATTATTTGCTAAACACTTTATTACATTTGCTAGCTTCATTCTCTCCTTTTACTATTGCGTTTCATTAGCTATGTTTGCCCCCTGTATATGTTACATTTTGTAATGCTTGCTTGCATGATCATTAAATTCGTTAGATTCGCTCGCCACATTCATATCATTCGTTAGATTTGCTTGCCATATTCGTTTCATTTGTTAGATTTGCTCGCCACGTTCGTTTCATTTGTTAGATTTGCTTGCCACGTTCGTTTCATTTGTTAGATTTGCTCTCCACGTTCGTTTCATTCGTTAGATTTGCTTACCATATTCGTTTCATTTGTTAGATTTGCTTGCCACGTTCGTTTCATTTGTTAGATTTACTTGCCACGTTCGTTTTATTTGTTTGATTTGCTTACTACGTTCGCTTTACTACTATTATGATGCTTGTTCCATCGATCATGTATGCTTCTATTATTATGGTTATTCGTTATATCTATTCATTCGTCGTGTTTTTTGCATTCATTCAACGTTATGCTCGCTCATTCTATAGCTATTCTTACTCCATTTAGCCCCTTTTAGATTAGCTCCATGTTTTTTGGGCTGCATGGAGTTTTCTATACGATCTAGTTCCCTGATTTGTTTCGTAGCACACAACAGAGTACCACATGGAGCTTTGCTGCTGTAATTCGTTTTGACAGCATGTTATAATAACAGAAGACCATGGTTGCATGTATCTTTCCGACCTAATAGCTATTTTAAGCTCAATAATATTAAATTAGATAGTGCTCCAATACATTCGCTGCTGTATCATGGATAACAAAACCAACTTCATATTCGACTGATGCTAATGCAGTAGCCACCATTCAAGGAGAACGTACATAACCAGAAAACTTCTTTATCGATCATAACAGATGGATCGACCATGCGACGAGTATTTACTGCATACAGTTTAATATGATTTCAGATAACATTTTTACATAACTACATACCTATTATATTTTTTTTGTTATACTATCTGCTATCCAATTTCCTTTTGACGAAATCATCGATCTCTCCTATGCACAGTATGAGGCGCAACCACACGTATCGTCGTACAGACAATGCCCTTGTAAGCTTCTCATTAGTAGTACAGAGTGTCCGTTAGCGCTGTTTCTGATGTCGCATCGTCAGCTCGCAATATATTAAGGAACCTCGCATTAAGGAATCTTGCTGTGTTTTATGCAATTTCGATATAAAAATCCGGCAAATTTGATCATTCAAGCCCGTTAAATGTTTTACATTATCCATACGCTTATTTCTTTGTCGCTATATATCATCAACATAATCTTCGTCATTACCTACCGTCAAGTAACCAGTAAACGTATCATGGAACGCATATTGAACGACCCAACTATGCAGAGTATGATTGTAGCGCTACATATACTTCTGTTATTACTCTAATTAACCCGGTGATATTAACTGCATTTATTAATAAGGATACCTAGAGCTCCGTGAGGAGTATATGTGGGACAACCCAGGTGTTCTCGATGATTGGGATGCCCGCCGAAGGTTCGACTACACAGGCCGCCTACCAGAAAGGCAACGAGCGCCCCTAGGTACTCCACACCGCCGTTGCAGGGTAATCTCTTTAGAAGAAAGGGGAATGATGATACATTTGTATCAGGCTGGGCACACAATGAAAAGCATAGCCGAATACATTAAAGTGTCCACAGCCACGGTGCATTGGACATGGCACAGACGGCACAGGTTCCTTTTGGACCTTGAGCAGCAATACCGGCACCAACAACAACAAAATCTCCCAGAGCATGACAGCGATGCAGCTATTTCTGTTCGATTTCAAAATTTACATTTATCCAATCCGCGTAATTTTAGCTTTTAATAAATCTGTACTTAATATCTGTGATGCCAAAACTTGTTTAATTCTTTTTTTGCATGGAATAATGTGCTTACTATAATCGTAGACTTTGTGACGTAAAACCGTGGTATCAAGCTGTACAGTAGAGCACGGACACTCTATCAATATGTAAATCTCAATGATAGATGCGCTATATGAGCACAATATTCATGATGTATATGCAAACACGTTTCTAGAACATATATAAACGCAGTAGATTTTATTGATATACTAAGACAATCTATCAACAGCATCCCATTCCATTAAACATGATCTCTACCACTTTCTACTAATACTACGAAGTCAGCAAAAACACCTATCTGTGCGAAACCAGTGCTACCACCTCGACCTCTGGTGACGATGCACAAAATATTGCTATTGATATTGACCGCACCAATGGCAATGGCCAAAACACCATGGCTGTTGACGACATCTCACGCAGCGATAATAGCGACGACTACGATTTAACGTTCGAACCTATTGTACCAGCTGACCACGTGTGGCCGTTGATCAAGTATACTCCTCATCAGGTGGCAAAGATGATCGGTTTGGTGGAGTATAAGAAGCTGTCCGTGCGAAAAGCAGCCGAATTAACCAACATCAGTAATTCGCGCGCCCATCAGTTGTATAAGCAACACAAAGAAGACAGCAGTGTGACTCCAGGTTATAAGGCCAAGAACCAGATAAAGAGACTGCACAAGATCGACCTCACCGACGAACAAAGGCAAATCGTGGATTTCTACGTCAAAAGCGTAGCTGACCAAAATGCAAACGTCGTAAAAGTCAAGGATGCGTAGGATGATCTGTGCCAGCAACTAGAAGGTGAGCTATTTATTACAACATGCAACATGACTTGAATACTCGTTTTATCATACTAATACTACAAATTTAAAAGGTTTAAAAATTAGTCAAAAAACTGTCAAGGAGCGAATCCAGCAAACAGTTGCATTCACGCTTGTACTACCACCAGTCCCTCCCTACACCGCCACCGGCGATATTCTGGAAAGTCGTAGCAAGTTTGCCGGTGAGCTGATGTCCTGTAGTCTAGACTACATCGAAGGCTGCATGTTCATCAGCAAAGGAGCGGTTGTCATGTCGGAGACCTTGGTCGTTGAAGCATGCACAACAAGGTCTGATGCCAAATCCTACGATTTGAACATCTTCTTGTGCCTCACTGCAGGGGGTGTTCTGGCCGTTTCCCAAGAGGCAATGGTGGCTGAAGCTCAAAGGAAGCAGCGACAGATGGAGAAGGTCGGCAAGGCAAAAGGCACTGCTCCGGACCACTTAATCCAGTTTACCAGTGAGGTTTTCAAAACCATCAGTTAAGGCGAGTTTCGATGCAGTGTTGTCATGGCAAACAGACACTTGTTCCGGGAAAGGCCGTTTGTGAACGCGGTGCGGAATGCAGGCCATTTCCCACTTTACATGCCCAACAATTCTATGTTCCTTGACCCGTGCCGTCCATGTTGGGAGGCCATCCAATCGCGCATACGACGAACGCCTTTGACGGATGAAGATAGCTTGGCAAGCCATATTAAGGAAGCCGCAGAGACGATCACAGCTGCAGAATGTATTCGTTGGGTGAGCGAAGCCAAGTCGTATATCGATTGCTGCTTAGCAAAAGAGCAAATCCAGTAGGAATGCTATTATGTTTTTTCTGTACCCATTACACTCCTTTTTTATGCCCTCCTTTTCCACTTCTTTCTTCATGCACGCTAGTTGTACCTATGTCAACTTATTTTTTTCCATTCCACTCTTTCACTATGCACCTGTCCTTCTACACTAGTTATACTTATGCCAAACTTTTTTTTCCCTGTGCTATAAATATTATATTTAAGTAAAAAGATGCCCTTTGAAGAGTCTAGATACCTGTGGCAAAAATGCACTTGCTAGAATTTTCAGTCTTCATGCTTGAACTATGGCAGTACAGCTGGTATGGCCAGCAATGCGAGTTTACCTGTTGGATGAAAAAAAAAAGAATGAGATGAAGGAAGGAATTGATCCACTGTAGATTCAGAAAGCCTTGTCACAAAATAGATTTTGAAGCTCTAAAAATTGGTCTGCGTACTAGTGGAACATGTCACACTGTTCATTGAATGTCTTGTTGTTATGGATGAAAAAGCTCGATTGGTGTCGGGGAAGCAAGCGCGGTGCACTGTTGAATGCCCTCCGTCGCCCACGGGGAAAAGGAAGTTAGCCGTGAGGCAAGACCTCTGTTTAATGAAATTTTGTTGTGATGAATATAAGATTGATTCATACTATGAAAATAAGCCTGATGCGTTCTTAGACAGCGTCCATCGCCCATGGAAAAAAAGGAAGTGAGCCATTAGACGCCCTTAATTTCTCACCAGGGAGAGTCTGTTTATCACGAATCATTTCTATTCTCCAACCAATCAAATACAGTATTTCGCACCGGTGTTCATCTCTATATTACACCCCCTAGAAATTTTATAGTTTCAAACGCAAAACGCTGTATCATTTGTAAAGTCTGAAGCCGATGGATCTATTACTGTTGCTGCTGCTGCTGATGATGATGATGTCGCTTGATCGTCGCTCGAAATACTGCTCGGCTCGACGACAAGGGACGAAGGTGCTGGCTGCTGCTCGTCTAAAGACTGTTCACTTTCTTGAGTGCCATCAGTAACAATTGATGGTTGAGGTGTACACTCTTTCTTGAAATCTTCAATGATTGCATCCTATGTGCGGCCGCGATGATTGTTGTCTCTTGGATGCGTAAGCTCATCATAATGCTTAGAGACTGCGGTTAGCAACGCCCTTTCTTCAGCCTCAATCCAGTGTTCAGGGGAGCTTTGTGTCGGTACGGAAGATTGAGCTACGGTAGTGTCGTTGTTGCTTTCGTTGCTTTGCATGCTGCTGTTCGACTAGGTATTGGCTGTGACAACAGGAGTGCTACTTCGATTGTCGCTACTATTACCATGACCACCACGACCGCCACGACTGCCACGACCTGCGCCACCAGGATTAACACTAACAATTGAGAGTTCACTTGGGATGCCATTTTGAGAAAAAAAAAGTTAATTACTCATCTTCCTGCTGAACGTACCTTACTTTTATATATAGCCGAATCGCTTGTGGGAGAATTACAGACAGTTATCACAAGCTGTTAGGAGGATTGCAAACGCAAATCATAGTATCTTCACCTTCATGATAGAATCTTCACCTATCTCCATCATGCAATAATAGACTACTATCTGCCGCTTTTTTTGCAACTGGTGTTTTAGTTTTCTATCAATATTCACAGTTACATGTATCATGCTGCTGGATACAGCCGTAACTGTCAGTTATACATCGGCAAAGAAATCAGAACCCTTTTTGAAGTATAAGATGGTCATATCTAAGGGAAACTCGCATCGATTTTCACTTATCGTTGATATCCGCTATCATTACCCCTTTTAGCAACTGTGATCTCTTAAGCAAATGGGTCGACACATGCACATTTGGAAATAGCCATGGTTTCACAGTGGGATACAATTTTTTTTTATTTCTTCCAAATTTCCATTCTAAAAATTGTGTGTCGATGTTGACTCACATTGCTTGAGAGTACCCTCAGTCTTACGTAAGTCAAAAGCAGCAAGCGTTGTTTCAGGAATGGGCTCCAAGTTTTGTCGTTTAATGATGGTTTTGATCCAGGTTACTGCAGTGAAGAACGACTGCTTTTCCTCAGGAATATGAGTTTGTTAAACCCTACAAAAATCCCTAAAAAAACACTTACCTGTGATGGATCCGATCATAGTTGCTAGAATGATCTCATATCTGTATGGATTATTGTTGCAAGGTGAAGACACAAAGGCTGGATGCTGTGATGGCCGATCCACAAGGTACAGTAGGTCATTGTATAAGAAATTAAAAGTATATTTTGATTCTATCTAATGCTGTATTGACGTGCATCCCACAATAGCATCCAATCCTTTTGGTTCACTGCCTACAATATCGTTTCGTATTAGTGCAAAGTGCAACTGATCATATATATATATGTGTGTATATGTATGTGCTGTACAATGTATGGATCGTGTTTGTAACATGTGATGTAGGGTATAACATCAACACAGTGCAGAACCTAAAGAAATAAAAAAGCAAATATACAAGTGCTAGCTTTATATACCACATATTTGTTCCCTTTCATAGCTTGTCAGTTCTCCATCAATGAGACAAACCTTAAGTGTCAGCAGTACTTGTGGATACTTGATACAGTAGGTGCGGCAAGGACGAGTTGAGAGCAGGCACAAATATCCTTGCTGCACTCTACAAAGAATAAATGGACGAAACAGACCCTCACCCTGACCTCTTCCTTTTCTATTAACTAATGAGTCCTGATTCCTATAAATGATTGAGTTCAAATGATCCAGCAACGATGCTGTAGCCAGAAATGCATTCACAATGTGGTTTTTGAAATGCAAATAAGAGCAAGTGTGTGGTAGTTGTTTTATCGTGTTCTATAAAAGCAAGGAGAAGAAGGCTTTTGCAAATTATAGCAAGTCATTCAAGCTAATCGGTTGAATAGGATGGGTTGTATACTAATGCCAACAATGCTGCTTCAATTAATCCCTTGAAAATGAGTGTGTCTCAACAATAAATACGTTCTATAGATCATTAAGAAAGCAACTGTCGTGTTTGTTGTTATTACTGCATTATCTACTATTAAAAGAGAAGTGGTCCTTACGAAGTTACCCTTTTTTGGTAATTCGGATGGCTAAGCCCCGACATTTTTTTTCAACTGCCCTAAAAGCTTTTTTGTCTTTACACTGATTCCCTACTTCAACTTCGGTCTTTTTCTTACAAAATGAATTCGCAACAAGTATGTCGTTAGATTAGCTGGAATTGTGTTGTACCTTATGTACCTTACGATATCCAAAAGAAAAACCTTTGTTTGAAGAAAAGCGAATAAATATTAAATATGTGTATTCTCGGCTAAACAGCAAAACCAACCCGAAATTCGCACCTGTGTTTGCGGTGCAACCACCCATTCAACTCGACGCCATCGTGATTGTCCTTTGAATGAGCGTAATGTGCGCCGTAGACTTGACAATGTATGCTTCTTTTCATCCGTATTGGGAAATTAGCGAAATGCTTAGACGTGCGAAGCGCTTTAGGACGTGTTTAGGGTTTAGAGGTTGGGGGTGTTGGGGGGAACGTCCCGCAAAGTCGTTTAGATTACTACATTTTTTGTGTGTTATGATTTCCTTGCTCTGACCAATTTTACGTGTAGGATCCTTTCATGTTTGAGCAACCTGACACTCAAGATGAGCAGCGTCGACCCTGCCCCCACTGTGGATCAACCACGCACCAACGGTCTTCGCATCGCGATTGCCCTGCCAATCCGAACAATAGATTGGAAAGCGCTGAAGCGACTGGTATGTGTTAGAACGCTGTGTTTGACTAAGGTGTCTTAGTGTATGCAAGGTATATACTTATGCATGAATTCTAGATTCTCGGTCCGATGATGCGCCATTAGCAGAACCTGTTCGCACATGCTCAAGCTGCGGGGCACCTGGCCATTCGCGACGAACTTCTGAAGAATGTCCTTTCAATGAAGCAAACGTTCAGTCTGAGCATGGAGCACAGTATAAAGTTGCGTGCACTATTCCTTTCGTCGCTGAGAGTGTGTTCGGTCCCAACATTTGTTTTACACCAGGAGACAATTTCCATCGACACGTTCTTGCTCGCATGAATGCTGTTTGTACGTTTTGTCAGGCACGTATGTGGATTGAGGAACGAATCACAAGTTCTTCAGTCTCGAACCCACGTTTCAGTATTTGCTGCACACACGGCAAAATACAGTTACCCATCCCTCGCCATCCGCCACAAGAAATCATTGACCTTTTGACCAATGGAAATGATACTAGCGACGATTTCTTCACCAATATTCGCGCTTATAACAACATGTTTGCATTTGCGTCCATTCGAGCAAACTATGATCGCAATTTAGCTGACGGATCGCAAGGTGTTTCAACTTTCCGCATAAATGGCACGATGTACCATTGCATGGGTGCTTTACGACCAGAGCAGCAGCAATCAGCCAACTTTGCTCAAATATATTTTGCCGATACGCAAGAGCAACTGGCACGAAGACAGACACTATTTACTGGACTCGATAATGGCATGATAGCTTTGCTCCAGCGCGTCATGGAGAGATGCAACCCATATGCGCAAACACTCATGAATGCTGCTGAATCATATCGTGACACACCTTTTGGAACACTACAGGTTGTCATCCGTTCTGCACGTGAAATGGGTAGACGCTATGACCAGCAGAGTTATCCAGAGGTCGCCGCTATGATTGTCGAAGATACAGTGGATGGCGCAACATCACCTCACGACATTGTCATCCGTGATCGTCAGTTAGGTTTACAGACCATCAGTTCACTCCATGCATCCTATATGCCCCTCCACTACGTGCTTATATTTCCTTTTGGTGATGATGGTTGGTTTGCTAGAATGCAGTGTGAAAGTACTGACCGCCAGACCACTACCGTTACGTTGCTCGAATTCTGTTCGTATATGCTCATGATCCGTGATGGAGAACGAGCGAGTTACCAGCACCATTTCCGTCGTCTTTTCCAACAATTGGTTGTTGACAATTATGCGCGCATCGAGTATTCTCGCCTTCAGTATATCACCAACAATCAGAATGATTTACGTGCTGAGGTTTACAATGGTATCGGTGACGATGTAGATCCACGTCAGATCGGTCGAGCCATTATTTTGCCATCATCTTTTACTGGAGGCCCACGGTACATGAAGCAGATGCTTCAGGATGGACTTGCAATCATTCGACAAAGAGGCAATCCAACCCTTTTCATTACGTTCACCTGCAATCCACAGTGGCCAGAAATTCAAGCTGAGCTCCTTCCAGGTCAGCAGGCATTTGATCGTCCTGACATCTGTTCGAGAGTCTTCCATATGAAGATCACTGAGATGTTATCGCACATCAAAGAAACCAGTTGCTTTGGCCGCATCGAGGGGTATGTTGCAACCGTTGAGTTTCAAAAACGTGGCTTACCACACGTGCACATCCTACTCATCCTACACCATGAAGACCGTCCCCGTAATCCTTCTGACTACGACCGTTTCGTCTGCGCCGAGTTGCCAGATCCTAACACCCAGCCTCAACTGTACGCCACAGTCACAAGATCGATGATACACGGACCATGTGGAGATCTTAAACGGGACGCTGTTTGTATGAAAGATGGACGATGCTCGCAAGGTTATCCCAAAGCATTCGTTGCTGAAACGCGCGTAAGCAGAGACGGCTATCCAATCTATCGTAGACGCGAAAACATTCAACGTCGCCATCACTTTCACCGATCCAACTTTGTTGCTGACAATTCCCATGTTGTTCCTTATAACCCGTACCTATGCCAAAAGTACAATGCTCACATCAACGTTGAGATCTGTACCTCTGCACGCGCTATCAAGTATTTGTGCAAGTACATCACAAAAGGATCAGACAGGGCGCAGTTGGAGACACTTAGAGCTGGGCAGCCGGAAGCAGTACGATCCACTACTGCTGTTGTTGGCGCCGATACCAATACTGCTGCCAATGTTGAGCGCGAGGCAGTAGATGAGGTGACGCAATATCAAAACGCACGATATATTGGTCCTTGCGAGGCAATTTGGCGAACCTTCGAATACCAGGTCCATATGCACCATCCTTATGTGTCCCGCTTAGAACTGCATCTTCCTGACCAGCAATCTGTCACTTTCCACGCAAACGATTCGCGTGTAGGTCTTGCAGCAGCACGCAACAACGCATCGAGAACAAAGCTTACTGCTTTTTTCGACCTCTGTTCTCGAGATGAAGAGGCTCGGCAATATCTTTACGTTGAGATCCCTTGCCATTATACTTGGGATAAGCGAACGAAGACCTGGAACCGCCGCACCCGTCCACCTTTTCAAAATGTTGTTTCTCGCATCTACTTCGCGTCCCCGTCTAATATGGCATTGTATTCGCTTCGATTGCTCTTGCTTACTGTTCGTGGTCCTATCAGTTTTGAGTCGTTAAGAACGTTGAATGATGTCGTGCATCCATCCTTTGAAGCTGCCGCTCTCGCACATGGTTTGTTGGAATCCGATGACGAATGGGATCGTTGCATGACTGAGGCATCTATCCATTCTCCTTCAGCTGCAGCGCTTCGAGAACTCTTCGTCTATATTCTTACAAACTGCTCGCCTTCTGATCCACGCAGACTCTGGGATAATCATCGCGAAAGATTGAGCGACGATTACTTTTTCGAAATGCACGTTCAACTTCCGAATAATGAGACCGAGTTGGTACCTGATCAATGGGACCAAGTATTCCAGCGTACTCTTGGCGACATTGAAACACGATTACAATCCACAGGTCACCGCCTTTCCGAGTTTCCTTCTTTACCGCAAGACTTTGTCACCGAACTCGATGCTCTTCCACAGCTCACTGCTCTAGAAGCAGTCGAACGTGGGGAGTATGTCACAGAAGAGCAAACTCGAATTCACAACGAATTGTTCCCCACACTTAACGACAATCAAAGATATGCATTCAATACAATAATGCAGGCAGTTGACGAACCAGGTGACCAAAATCAGCCACATCTTTTCTTTGTCAATGGCCCTGGAGGTACCGGCAAGTCACTGCTGTTCAAGACGTTGTTAAGTCGTGTTCGTTCGCGAGATCAGATTGCACTGCCTGTTGCTTCCTCTGGCATTGCTGCAATTCTGCTTCCCGGTGGTCGCACAGCTCACAGCCGTTTTAAAATACCGATCAATGCAGACGATACTACTACTTGCAATCTTCGACTTGGTGGTCCACACGCACATCTCATACAACAAGCATCTTTAGTTATTTGGGATGAAGCTGTAATGTGTAGCAAGTACAATTTTCAGGCTGTTGACAAGGCATTACGTGATATCATGGGTGCTGTCGATCCTGTGTACGAGGGTGTTCCCTTTGGTGGAAAGGTTGTTGTTTTTGGCGGTGACTTTCGCCAGCTGCTGCCTGTTGTCAAAAAAGGCACACGATCTGAGGTTGCCGGAGAGTGCATCCGGTCTGCACCTTTTTGGGCGGATGTCCAGGTGTTGCACCTTACAGTCAACATGCGTGTCCGAAATGCAGGTCCAACTGCTGCAGCGTTCGCGGAAACACTTCTTGCCATTGGTGATGGACGGCCTCCGCACAGAGAGAGCATAGAAATACCGCGAGAATGGCTCATTGATGCAAGAGATCCAGTCGCGCTAATTGATGCCATTTACCCATCGATCCGTCAGCCCAATCCACAACCTCAAGAATTCAGCAATCGTGCTATTTTAGCAGCTAAAAATGTTGACGTTGACGAGATCAATGATTGTGCGTTTGAGCTTTTTCCTGGCCAGAGCAGGCAGTATCTTTCGACTGACCGTATTATTGACGCAGACGATCCAGACGTCGCCGCCGCCAGCTATCCTCCTGAGTATCTTCGCTCTTTAAGTGCCAGTGGTATCCCGCAACATGCTCTTGATCTTAAAGTGGGAATGCCATTAGTGCTTATGAGAAATCTCAATCCTGATGAAGGTCTTTGCAATGGGACCAAAGTTTTCATCACAGCTCTTTTAGATCATTGCATTGTTGTCAAAAGGATGGATCGAGGCCACGACGGTGAGGAACACTATCTCCCTCGAATTAATATGTGTACCACAGAGGGTGAATATCCATTCATCCTTTGCCGACGCCAATTCCCTGTTCGCCCCGCATTCGCCATGACCATACATAAAGCACAAGGACAGACATTAACCCATGTTGGCATCCGTTTGCAAGAGCCTGTGTTTGCTCATGGTCAATTGTATGTTGCTCTTTCACGAGCAACCAACCCAGATAATTTGCGTATTTCTGTCGATATGTCAGAATTATCCACTACAGATGTCCCTGCTACAACAAACATCGTTTACCACGAAGTGCTCTTACACCCACCACAACAATCACCACCTCAAACCCAAACACACACAGACAACGATGCTACTGCTGCTACATCTTAGACCTCGCCCTTTCTCCCCACTCTTTTTCCTGCTCTTATACTTTCACTTTTGTATACATATCATTTTAGATTTCTTATTTCTTTCGCACAATGCCTGCCATTAGTAAAACTTATAGTCCGCTATCTTTAACTTCTGTAGGGTTTAGTGTAGTAGCAGTTGTAGCAGTGAGCGAAGCGAACGAGTTTCGGGTTGTAGGTAGGCGTAGCAGTAAGTAAGCTCGCGAAGCGAGCTTTGGTTAGGGTTTAGAAGGGGGGTGTGGGGGGGAACCCCCCACCTTGGGGGTCTAGGGGGAACCCCCAGGAAACATCCAATCCGTTGAATGACCCGGAGCGCAGCGAAGGGGCTCATTCAGCCGAGCGAAGCGAGGCAGGTGGATGTTGATATAGAATAAAATAAAAAAATAGCACTTTTCTATCCTTTTCACCCCTCTATTTATACTATTACCTTATAATTTAGATCATGATACTAGCATTTTCATGAGGATCAGCAATTGAAAATGGCTTCTTTGTTGCTCCAGAGAATGCTCTCAGATGAGCTGAAAAAACGTTTTTATAAAGAAATATAGGTACTTGGTAAAGTTTCCCCCCTGAAATGCCCCTCTGCTGCCCAGCACAATGTCTCTAGTGGCTGACCATGAAATTCTAAAAAAATTGTGAGGGACTACCAACTTGTATTTTTTTGGCTGGAATAAGGGAACTGGTGGGGAGATGCCAACCCAATTCTTATTTTAGCAGCACAATAAGGATATTGCAAGCTTATTACCATCAAGCCTGATATAGATATTTACCAACTTCAAGATTCCCAAAGCTAAGTTTATAATTCCTAGGTTTACACAGATCGTCTCTATCCTATTCATATGGCTTCTGAGAACCTAGGTGAACCTTGGTTGTTCCTACTGCAGCTCGTGCTACTGAATGCCACTATCTTAATGCTGCTGGACAGATTGCTTTATTGGTCAAGGATAACTAACATTTTGAAGAGGGGATATTATTATAGTAAAATTGACTAACCTTTTATTATTCTGTCTTGGTGGCACAATACTTTTGCCAGACAGCAAACAATTGCAACTAAATTCTATTGCACTAAAATACGGTAACAACATACAAATGAGCACATAAGCAATAAGTAGAAGGTGGGATTTGACAGCATTGTAATTATATTATATAGTAAGCGCTGAGGGACTTTATTAGAAAAAAATTATAAATAGCCATACTATCACAAGCAATAAGAAGTATCTTTTTAACAAACCTCTATCCTCTGATTACCCTTTGTTCTTATCCTTTCTCGATAGCTACAGATCTACCTACCAAAAAGTGTCGAAGTCTTTTTGGCGGATCAATACCGTAGCCAATAGAAGAGAGATAACAAAAGAATAAAGAAGAATAAGAGCTGACTTGAAAGATGATCCTTTATTGTATATACTGAGGAAGGGTATTTATATGTTTTGTCCAAGGTAATACGAAAATGATGAATACTACGATGAATGCAAGATATAGTGGATAATGTATATAAGGTCGGCTGCGCGACAGAAGAAGATAGAAAGAATAGCTGTAGCTAATGTTGGACAGTGGATTGAGCTCTAGCGAGTGAATGGAAGAATTAGGAAGAAGTAGCTATAGAATAACGGCGAAGGGATGATTGAGTTACAATATGAAGGAACAGAAACAGGTAGAAGAAATGGCTATGAAATACGTCAAAAAGGGAGCGGGAAAAATCCAAAAAGGAAACGGTGTGTCACCGTCAAATCTTGCTACGACAAAAGCAAGTCGACAAAATGTTGGAAAAACCTACTAAACAAAATATATAATTGTTATGTTATGCTCGAGATGTGGATTGAACACATGACCTTTAGATCTTCAGTCTAACGCTCTCCCAACTGAGCTACTCAAGCTGGCTTAGAATGTCGTGAGCAAACGGAGTGTCGTGTCGGGACAAGAAGGGACGTTGCACAGTGGGAAAAGTGGTGTATAAGATGGTATAAGTAAATCTTATACCATTGGTATAAGAATAGTATAAGACTAGTATAAGAGCGAAATTGGTATAAGACTGGTATAAGAATAGTATAAGATTTGAAGCTGGGTTGGTTCCCCACTTTTTATCCCCCAAAAATCCAAAAAAAAAATTTACAGCCTCTTCTCCATCTTGTAAGGAGCGGCCCCCTTCTTACTTTCAGTAGGATTATTCTCATCAGGATGCACGGGGCTCAACTTGGCCTTTGCTACTTGCTTCTCTGCTACATACTTCTTCCAAATTCAATATGCAGTATCTACTGAGCATGACAACGATGCTTTCATCAATAATTATGCTCTATCTATTAAACATAGCGACACATCATTCACTCAATACAATGACGGTGCTCTGCTGAAGACTGCGCCCTTAAAAAAAATTGCAGTATTAATCATTTTTTAACGATCATGAGCGACACAAAAAAGGTAGAGGAGAGGGAATAGTGGTGGGAGCGTTTTCTTTTATATATATTTTTAATTGATAATTCTCTCATAAAAGCAGCTTTATAAGAATAGAGCATTACTGTTGTTATAATGACTGTTTAAAAAAGTGCTCATAGTAAGATTTTCAAATGTTTCGTTATGAACATCTTATTTTACGTTGTGTCTGCTTCCACGGTTTTTATACTTTTTTTTCTAAGTACACGACTTTAATCTCACCAGATTTTACTTTCAAAACTATTAGAAAGCTCGAAGAATCTAGTACAACAAGTTAATTCAAACGAAAAAAAAAATTCAATTGATCAAATTAGGTAAACCAGACAGCAATTGAGTAGAAATGGAAGGACAGCAACTCTGACACACATACATTCTTTAACCTTGGCCAAATGAATTTGTAGCAGCCTTGCCTCCAGCAAAATACTTATTCTGCCCCAAATTTAACTTTAGGTCCCCCCCCAAGGCCCTCAATTTTTTTGAAAGTCAGTTGGGAGAGTGTGTAAGCAGCAAAGATAGTTGTTAAAGTGTACTCGTCATCTTCTTTCCATAAGAGAAATTATTATTTCGACCGTATGAAAAGGTATGCAAAGTGAGAATGGAGAGGCAAGATCTTACTACTTCAATAGGAAAAACAAAAATGGAGGCAAAAAGGAAGTGGTGGAGGAGGAATGATAACGAACCGAGCTTACTTTCTATGAAAAGTGGTTTGTTTTAGTTTGCAGCAGCCAACACTTCTTTTTTTTTCTGGGACAGACAATCGCCGTCAAGAAGAACATAGCTCTATTTC
This sequence comes from Zychaea mexicana, assembly GCF_025766255.1. Classification (NCBI taxonomy): domain Eukaryota; kingdom Fungi; phylum Mucoromycota; class Mucoromycetes; order Mucorales; family Lichtheimiaceae; genus Zychaea; species Zychaea mexicana. The sequence goes on along the minus strand of NW_026516754.1, from coordinate 77,799 downwards.
AAACGAATGCAAAGGTACAAACGATTGCAGATGTGCTTGGAACTGTTGCGCCATCATGGTAGATGGCAGGAATGGAAAGTCAAAACTTTTTTTCTGTAAATGCGGCTATTGTGTGTGTGTGTATATATGTGTCAGGCAATTTCGTCATAAACAAACTCTTGTCTCCATTTTTTTCTTCAGGCACATATGATCATGGTGCTGTAAACTTTTGGAATCAACGTCAATGATTACATCGCCTAACAATGGAGCAACAATGCCTTCAAATGCGAATGAAACACGAACTGAAAAGAAAACGTCACGATCACTGTGAGCAGTAAAGAACACTCGTTCCGTCCTTTTGCTCCTAAATGCACACATTGCCCAGCGCATCTAGCATTTACAGCCTTTGTTGTGACAACTCCAGACTTCAGCAATTCCAGCGATAGTGGGAGAGGTAAACGGTGAGAACTGCTGTGAGTGTGCTAATGTATGGTGGCAGCTTTCTTGCTTATGCCATTGATAGCTTGCATAACTGCTACTGACAAGTCAGTGCATGTTTTGGTGTGCAGGTCTTCCTTTGCTTCCTTCAGATCAGCTAACTTTATCCAATGCCAAATACGTTCACGATGATCAAAGTCTGAAGGCTCTAATAAGTATGTGTGGGTTTCTGGTTGTAGTCTTTCTTGTTAATTATCTAGGAATATGTACTAATGCCGCTCTTCTTCTTGATGTATCTTCCCCAAATATCGACCACGTTTTCTTGCCGTCATCGAAAGCCTACTCTTGCCATGACCAAACTGATTCCGAATCTGAGAGTAAGTCTGAATAAATTGTTCTTTCTAGAGAAAGTTGAGAATGCTGCTATATGATGGATCCTATAATACAAGAAAATTTTATATGTAGGTACCAAAGAAACTGATCAAGTAAGAATAATAGCAATAGTAACATAATATAAAAAGGAGGATATGCCGCATTTTCGCTTATGTACTGCTTTTGTAAGTGTATGCGAAATATGCGTGTTTCGGGTGTTTTGATATAGTATTTTATAGACTAACAATGGATAATGTCATATTTTTATAGGAAAAACGAAATAAAAAAAACAAGGATGTTTAGAGATTATTTTGGCGGCGAAAGTTGGAATTGGGAGGAAGGGTCAGGACGTTGTTTAGAAGTGCTTTGATGTTGGATGCATCTTCCATCAGCTTTTCGATCTGGTCGATTATATCATTGAGTGCATCGTTCTGGCCATTTCGAACCATAAACATGCTTACAAGACGTCAGATTGCTGTGGTCAGCTGGGACAACTCTTGCACAGCATCATCGAGTCTGTCTTTAGGCGATTCATATGATGGTTCTTGTTGTTGCAGGGATCGAGTTGATGTGGCAATGGCATTGTCGATCCAGACTTGATGGGCGTCAATCGAAGGTCGGACAGTTATAGTTTGCACATACTGCTCGACTAGGAACATGTGCTTACAAGGAAAAAGTGATTTGGCGAACTTTGGGCAGGAGCAGGAGGTGAGTTGCCCAAGGCGTGCATTAACCTTTAAACCATGGGCCACAGGAAGTAAGGTAAGTGTGATGGAATGAAAAGTTAAGAAGAAACCTTGAACTGTACTTACATTGTAGCAGATGCTGTCATCAACGAAAGAAAGAACAGTATAGTCTGTAGCAGACAATACCGTCACTTTAGAAGGCAATATAACACGGTTTAACTTTTCAGCCTCCATCTCTTCTTTACGCAAAGCATGCTCATGGGCCCCCATTCTGCCAACATTGGCAACCAGGCGCTTGATTTCACCAAGAATATCAAACGAAACATCAGACGAAAGGACTTCAAGTAAGACGTTAAGACGATGCGCGCGTTTGCGTTTCAAGTACATGGTCTTCAATTGATTATGCCATGATTCGACATAGTTGTTCGTCTTCATGTTCGTGAAAATTGCAGGTTGGTAACAAGCTGCCCATCTTGTGAATCCCTTGCCATCCAAGCTGTCGACCCAATGGCGAGTAAAGTAAGCATGGAAAGACAGCTGGGTGTTTTCCATTTCAGTAAGAAATGCAGTCAACAACGTTGTGAATGCAGCTTCGTTTTCTTCGTACATAAGGGCATGCAGATGATCGCAGACGTATTTTCGTGCTTGGGCTACTGAGCGACCATGCATGCCAACAATCTTCGATTGCACGTTTTTCATCCAAGCTCGCATTACGTGCCAAATGCAGTGTTAATGGTACAAGTGCTCCAGATAGTGGTGATGGCGTTGTCTTCTGCAAAATCACGATCAATCGTAAACTGCTCTGGCACAAGACCAATAGATGCCAACGAATGGAACCAGTTGACGAGTGGAGATGATGATTTATCATCAGTCAACATGTAGCAAACGGGAACGCCGCGACCAGCAATAGGGTGGCGAACACCCATGGTGTATAAGACAACTTCAGCATATTGGGAGACATCGTGAGTTGCATCTGAAGAAATGAATCTACTAGCTGATCCAAGCAAAAGATCCTTTTGCTATGGAGCAAGGAACCCGAAAGCAAAGTTGGTACTAGATAGATGGCTAGCATTAGATCCAGCAGAGTCGGTATTGCTGTTGGCGGTGTCCACCCAAACATGATATCCTTGGTCATGGAAATCTTCCAACCATGCCTCAACTGAAGCAAAGTCCTCTTCAGCCTTGGTACACAGTTCTTGTCGATATTGGTATAAGACATTGTACACATCAACAGTGTTAATATGTGCTTCCTGGCGACTACTAGCCAATGCACGATATTCACGTTGAAGGTACACGCGGACATCCCGAACGTTGTAGCCCTTGCGCAGTTCTTGTAAAATTCGATCCTTGACTTCTGGTGTATTACGAAGGTATTGGACATCCTCAATACTTCCTGGTGTATGACCATTGTGGGCGCCCTTATACTCGAAAACAGCCTTAGTAGGATCCTCAAGGTAGCAGGTTACCTTGAGCATCGCCTTGTATCCAACTTGCTTCGACTTTTTCTGTACAGGGCGGCGCTGCATACCATCTTCGTTGTAATTCTCTTCTTCTTCTTCATGCTTCGCGCCTGTATTAACTGTTGCACGGTGACAGCGATAGCAGATGCTCTATGCTATAGTTGGCGTGCGAAGTCTCTTATTCGTAGGGGCAACTGCTCCCGCACTATGTGTGAGTAGATTTTCTTATATCTACGTTATGTTTGAGCTCTCATTTTACCTATTCCTGCAGCTTCAGCTTTCTTCTGCTTTTTTTGTTGCTCGTCTTCATGTGAGTACTGGCCCTTGTAAACCCAGCATTCACCCGTTTCTTGTGGCTGCTTTGCCAAGACGTCTTGCCACTTAAGCACGGGCACCTCCTTCTGACGACTTTCAGAATGTTTCCTGGAATCAATATAGGAATGGCGGTAATGGCGGTGGTAGTTTCAAGGTTATTCATTTCGAGAGTTTCTTAATGATGTTGCGAGATTAGGAATCAGGAACAAGGGATTGTGTTACAGTGTGCACCAACTTTACTTTATTGATGTGACATAAGCAATATATGTGGCGACAACGAAGTTCCTATAATAATAGCATATTCTCGATGTCGTACTAGTAATAGTATTCATATAGTTATATGCAACGTCAAGGTAGTGACATACAATTCTTTCCCGTAAGCATTGTCCTTCACGTTATATTACAAATGATTCAAGTGATTCTTTTATTTCCAATGACTACAATGAATCCTAGGCAATTGGTTCCTGTCACTTTAACGCTTTGCTACTTGTTCGAACATAATTCTTATCTTTTCCTATAAATAATCCTGACATGTCCATAAGTATATAGCCTGTGGATCTATACCTACTGAATGTTAGAAAATGACCCTCCTATCTTTACTTGATTTAGGAAACTTATGTCGTTCTTGTTCGCCATTATGTTGTAGAGTAAACGAATAAAGAAAATAAAACCAGATCCCCTTAAACGCCATTATGTTGTAGAGTAAACGAATGAAGAAAATAAAACCAGATCCTTTTAAAAACGAATTGAAGCTGCCATCACATACCATCATACACTCGCAGCTTTCCTTGCTATACGCTTGCCTGGATCTTCTCTAATGATGATGAACGAACAGAATTCTTGACGTGGAAGGTATGATTCACTGACTTGTCAGTAGCAGTTATGCAAGCTGTCAGTGGCATAAGCAAGAAAGCTGCCACCATACATTAGCACACTCACAGCAGTTCTCACCGTTTACCTCTCCTACTATCGCTGGAATTGCTGAAGTCTGGAGTTGTCACGACAAAGGCTGTAAATGCTAGATGCGCTGGGCAATGTGTGCATTTAGGAGCAAAAGGACGGAACGAGTGTTCTTTACTGCTCACAGTGATCGTGACGTTTTCTTTTCAGTTCGTGTTTCGTTCGCATTTGAAGGCATTGTTGCTCCATTGTTGGGCGATGTAATCGTTGACGTTGATTCCAAAAGTTTACAGCATCATGATCGTATGTGCCTGAAGAAAAAAAACGGAGACAAGAGGTTGTTTATGACGGAATTGCCTGACACATATATACATACACACACAACAGCCGCATTTACAAAAAAAAAGTTTTGACTTTCCATTCCTGCCATCTACCACGATGGCGCAATAGTTCCAAGCACGTCTGCAATCGTTTGTACCTTTACATTCGTTTGAAATGGAGCTATGTTCTTCTTGACGGCGATTATCTGTCCCAGAAAAAAAAAGAAGTGTTGGCTGCTGCAAACTAAAACAAACCACTTTTCATAGAAAGTAAGCTCGGTTCGTTATCATTCCTCCTCCACCACTTCCTTTTTGCCTCCATTTTTGTTTTTCCTATTGAAGTAGTAAGATCTTGCCTCTCCATTCTCTCTTTGCATACCTTTTTATACGGTCGAAATAATTATTTTTCTTATGGAAAGAAGATGACGAGTACACTTTAACAACTATCTTTGCTGCTTACACACTCTCCCAACTGACTTTCAAAAAAATTGAGGGCCTTGAGGGGGGACCCAAAGTTAAATTTGGGGCAGAATAAGAATTTTGTGCCTCCAGTAATCAACCCGTACAAAAACGTTGTATTGTAGAAAACACTGATACTAATGAACGTTTTCTGATGAACTTTCTTACTAACAACACCGCACTAATATATGAAGAAGGAAAAACGACGTAATCAGTTCAGTACGTATTTATTCTTGTATCTGAAAGTTTTGCTCACTAGTATGTTGTTTCCTATTTATCTACAGATCTAACCCTTATTCACTTTTTTTCTTATATAGAAGACTTGTTAATATGCATACTTCCTCAACCTGGTATTTATTTTCAAGAGAGATTTAAAGAATATGTAATAAGATGTGGATGGGACAGATGCTGATGATGTTATATCTCTATATATCGATTAGGTGTAAGCAATTTTTGTTTTGTGAGGCAAATATACAAGAGTGCAGCTACAATTGAACGGAAGTGGGCAGACCGTGACACTAGAATGGTGCCTGTGTACGGGGACGATGCAATCCTTGCCGTACGAAAGGATTTCTAGGTGGTAGACCGGCAGATTTCTCAACCGGAACGACTCGAAATCCGTCTCATTCTTCTTTAAAAACTCAACAAAAGCGAAGACATGTTCCACATCTTGCTGGTCGATTAAAAGCTTGTGCTTAAAAAAGTATAGGATGCGACCAGGCTGGGGCTCGCCGCCAGTAAAAACAACGCGGACGTATATGCTCACGTGTGTATTGCTAGTCATCTCCAAGATGAGCTGTTGGCCTATGAGCTCGATCTTTGGGAACTTGTAGAACACGTCGTACACAAGATTGTCTCCTTCTTGACCAAGCAGGAAATAAGGGCCACTGTAGTCATCCCCTTATTTCCTCCCGGTTGAGTTTGAACAAAAGTGGAGGTTGGTGGCTGAGTAGGAGAAAAGAATGATTTGTGGGGGGCATCTATGCTGGCAGAAGGGAGAAAATGAAAACCAAAGATCTTCTTTCTTTTTTCATTGCATCAGCACATCCCTCATAACAACCAACAGCTGCGAATTCGACGAGCACACTTTCGAACGTTGTTTCTCTCTTTATTATGAACAAGAAAAGCGAGAACAAAAGATTCGCATCAGTAAGATTTATTAAATTGGGGTTTGAGCTAAGTACAGCTGCATTTCTTGCTGCCTTTTTGGGCGAGTCGTACTGTTGGCTGGGAGTCATACGAGCCAGAACAGTGGCAGTGAAAGGTCTCACTGTAAAGCACCTTAACACCATTCACAGTTTTTTTGTTTAGTGTTCCATTTGTAACTGCATAATTCTGAGATGCGTTTCAAGAATTCCCTCCATTGAGCAGCAGGGACCCTAATGAGTTGATCTTCTCTGAGAGCGAAAACACTAGGTACAGTGGAGTGGGCAAGGGAGTAGCGAGTATTGTCAAGAGAGGTGATAACGTGGTTGCTCATAATTGTAAACGCGAGTGAAAATAAAGGCTGTTGTGATATAAAATCAAAGAACTTAATGTCTCCTACAAAATCGTCGCATCTTCCTGTTATTATGGCAAGCCACATTATCGCCACCGTTTGTTAGTGTTCCCGCATTACTTCATGCAGTAACAGATGATCCACGCGTACATAATTTATGCAGACAACTGAAACATACTAGCATTCCTTGTCATGATTTTCTTTATTATCCCATCTATGCAATAAAAAAGTGTATCTTCGTATATCCATATCTCCATCCAACCTGCAATCTATTCAGGCCAATATCCTTCATACTGCATATACTAAATGATCGAGGCATTGCCACATTTATGCATCTTACATTGCGAAACAAAGCCCGGTGCTGCTATGGCGTGTTGAACGTAGTAGGGAGAAATGATAATAGTTATGATGATGTTTTATCCATATGTAGAGCAATAAAACAAGAAGGGCGGCTCTAAAGCAACGTGTATAAGCATAGAAGAATAGAGGAAAAATTGTGATTTACTTTAGTACGAGTGCGTAGAAATAAAAGGTTGTGGTCCTTGTATCGTCATAACAGTGAATGCACATAGATGACGAGTAAAAAGATAAGTCGTCGTCGTGTTGTATATTTAAGTACAAAGAGCAAAAAAAAGAGATGCACAGTGTTGTGTTGATGTGTGTGTGCTTAGGAAATCATCGTAGATTTTGCGAGCTTGAGTCATTGGAAAAGAAGTAAAGAGTTCGTCGTTATGTTTTGTATTGTGTAGAAACGTCCATGGCGGAAAAGTAAGATCGATGACGTGTTGTACATCAGTGACAAAATAAGAGTGGTAATATAAAGAGAAGCAACAATTCGTAATTAGCATAAACCCACTATAGCTTTTTCCCTGCAACACATAAAACCGGTTCTCCTCTTTTCGCCTTACTAAGATTTAAAGAACAAAGAGTTTCTTAGTAGTTAATGCGTTCATTTTGTCATAGATTTTTGAATCTGGGCTTAATGAATTAAAAGAGAAACATTAGTTCAAACACCAATTTAATAAATCTTACTGATCCCAATCTTTTGTTCTCGCTTTTCTTATTCATAATAAAGAGAAAAACAACGTTCGAAAGTGTGTTTGTCGAATTCGCAGCTGAGGCTCAATCCATAACAATTAATTTTACTGTAAACAGTAAATTAATTTTGGTTATTCCTTTCACAGTCAAGTTAGGCTGCGTCTAAGTTTTCCTTGCCTAAAGGAGGGACTTGCTCACTACCGTTGCACCACTTAGAGTGTTTTAAACAAAATGGTTGAGATTGGTTGAGATTGGTTGAGAATCTTATAGTGTTTAAGAAATTATTTTTTTAATTAAAAAAATTAATTTCATGATTTATTATAAACATTTAAAAATTATATTACTTATAATTTCTTACATATTTATAATTTCACTAAAATCATAATACTAAAGGTTACCCTCCTTATAGGGACACAATAGTGTTATGCTGAAAAATTTAAATTCTCAGCAAAAATTTAAATTCTCAGCAAACCTCATTTCCTCATTTTTCCGAGCAATGTTAGAATACACATCCTGTGCGGTTACCTCACAGGGTGATTCCAATGAAGAACACTAAGGGTTATATTACTAATGGTTCTCCTAAACACTAATAGTGTAATAAAATTCTTTTATATATTAATAGCTCATTTCATTCGCCACCATATATAAAGTTACCCTTTCAGGGTTAAAAGCTTCCTTCGGGAGCTAACTTTATATATTATTCAAACTCAGGAGGCTCCTGATAAACAAAGGTGTATAGTGTTGTTGGTACACCAATACCACATACCAACACCCACCCTATACACGACCCTATCCTCGCTACTACTGTGGGACTATATAAATAATTGAAACATACAGCGTTTTGCGTTTGAAACTATAAAATTTCTAGGGGGTGTAATATAGAGATGAACACCGGTGCGAAATACTGTATTTGATTGGTTGGAGAATAGAAATGATTCGTGATAAACAGACTCTCCCTGGTGAGAAATTAAGGGCGTCTAATGGCTCACTTCCTTTTTTTCCATGGGCGATGGACGCTGTCTAAGAACGCATCAGGCTTATTTTCATAGTATGAATCAATCTTATATTCATCACAACAAAATTTTATTAAACAGAGGTCTTGCCTCACGGCTAACTTCCTTTTCCCTGTGGGCGACGGAGGGCATTCAACAGCGCACCGCGCTTGCTTCCCCGACACCAATCGAGCTTTTTCATCCATAACAACAAGACATTCAATGAACAGCGTGACATGTTCCACTAGTACGCAGCCAATTTTTAAAGCTTCAAAATCTATTTTGTGACAAGGCTTTCTGAATCTACAGTGGATCAATTCCTTCCTTCATCTCATTCTTTTTTTTTTTCGTCCAATAGGTAAACTCGCATTGCTGGCCATACCAGCTGTACTGCCATAGTTCAAGCGTGAAGACTGAAAATTCTAGCAAGTGCACAAGCGATGTATATGACCTAATGCATTTCATCATAGAATTTATTCATGAGCTGGTGAGAGTGATTGCTCTGTAACAACTGCACACTGTACAAAATGTTCTAATAGGTGGACAGATCATTTTTCCCTGGTATGGCCTACTCGAACATTGTAGCAAGCTAAAATCACTTTTAGTACGAAGCTTCCCGAAGCAGGCGTGCTGTATGTAGCACCTTGAGCGGTGAATTTATTATGTGGAAGGAAGATAGGAAGTCTGAGAGTCAGGATCTCTGATTTATATGTAGAATCAACTTTGCTACAGCAGAAGAGTGATAATACGAACGTGATTTACTGTAACCAACGTCCACGTCCAGCTACACTATCGTTTCTAACGACATAATTATACTGTTCCAAAACGTGTTTTATATAATCTAGAGGGTGAAATGTATTGGTATTACAGTAAAAGTAGTAAAAGGAAGAGAACTAAAATCAGGGCTATACCTATATAATAGGCTGCTTTGCTAGGCATGCAGGAAAGTAGGATTGCGAGTGATCGACCCAGTGTTGGCAATCGGTTTCGGTCACTGTAAATGCTGCTTTTTCGATTCGTCCAATAAGGTCATCTTCAGTTGTCAGCGGTTTTTTTGTAACATGGCCCTTGATCTTTGACCAGCATTCTTCGATGGGATTTAAAAATGGTGAATATGCAGGGACAAAAATTATGCGATGACCGCCTCTTTCGATTGCTTCTTCGATCTTGTCCCACTTGTGGATCCTTGCGTTGTCCATAACTAGGCACATGTTTCGAAAGCCCAACTCCTCCAGAATGTCCACCAAATCGTTAATGAAATCCAAAAAATGATCGCGTGTTGTACCATGGGCCGTTCTTTTCCGTTTACGAGATGACTCTGGTGTCGTTTGCTTGTATTCTTCTGGTGGTGCATGCCTTGAAAGCAATATAACGCCTTTGCTCGACATAGCGCCAATAATACTGACGTTGATGGATCGCAGTGCTGGGACAGTAACAGCTGCTGGAGTGCCTATCTTTGACCAAGCTGAAGGACGTGCGTATGCCTTCGAGAACCCACACTCGTCAATGAAGACACAATTTGTACTATAAGCGATTTCCTGGGTTTTTAGGTCAGCAACAAAGGCAGCTCGCTCGTCAAGGCCCCTGGTGGAATTACGGTCGGCAGGTATTCTTTTAGTGCGCTTCAAGGAGTATTTGAGTTTTTCTGTAATATGCCGATATACAGCACTTTCACTAATAGTAAGATCTTCAATATAATTTTAGCGATGTAGACTATGCAACAAGTTTACTTATACATTCTGTTGATATTTTGCTAACAAACCTTTAAAAGTACTGTATAGTTTTTCATGCACGTCCTTCACAGCTATAGTGGGACACTGGTCAATCTTGGCTTTGATAAAAGCGGAATGTAGGCCGTTCAGCTTCTTGTTGTTTCCTCGTTTAACATCGGTTGCTGGTAGATATCCAGGGAGCACCTTTCTGTCGTTTGCTGCTTCCTTTATGATGTTGTATGCCGACGCTTGTACAATACCAGCCTTTGCAGCAGCTGTACGAACCGGATCACCTCGGTCGATATGGAGATTGACGAGTTGACCGACTTGGCGTGCAGAATATTTATAACGCGTCCATGTATAGTTGACTGGCTCTGAAGTCATGATGATATCGTCGTCGAGTGTTGGTGCTTCATCGATGTCCATGTTACCAGCTTCGCCTGCGTCACCATCCTCAGGGACAACAGTCATCCTGTACACGGTACGAACACATGAATCTGCCTCAGTTTCTGGGCCGTCGCGCACGTAGTAATCACCATCTGGTTGATAGTGATACATGGTGATAGTAGACTGTGAATCAGTAGCGACGGTAGCAGGTTGTTCTTGTTGCATGTTGTGATCCTTAATACTAACGATAACGAGTTGTTTAGAAAAATAGATAGAAGTGAAGAGTTGTGTATGTTCAAATGAGAAAAAGAGAGACTATATATATCAACCATAAAAAGTGCAAGGCACTTTGGCCAAGAACATAGCATTGGCCATGTAAATAAGCCAGTAATGTGTATATGGTATGCACCTACCAGTCACTTGCAGCAAAATTGAACTTCTATGTAGTAGTTCATCTGCAGTAATAGAATCACGTTCGTATCATTTCATGATCACTATCTTAATTTGTTGCCACTAGTAACAATGAGAATAATTGGATGAATATATTTTGTTACAGTGCTATTAGAGCACATACACACTCAATCTAAAAATACAACAGCGTATTTGATAGAGGGAAAATCATAAATAGTATATGGGTATTGATCACAATTATATACATGGGTGGCACAAGCAGCGTTGTGCTGCAAGTGCTACATGCGCACAGACATGGTCGTTAAATATGAGTCTAAAAATTTCTGGAAGACTTTTACAACTATGGATAATAGAGATATGTACAACATAAAAAATAAGATTAAGATGGAAGCCATAAAATATAAACAGATCATCAATCAAAGGGGGTGCTCAGATGGTATGAAAAAGGGGGTGATAGATTTGCTACATACACTGTCTATGCCATACTGTTTTTGTTACCTTAAGATTTTCATGATTTGATACACGCGTGCTATTGCATCTCAAAAACCATTTACATACGATTGATATGCTCGTTGAGCAGATTCTATTTATTACTCTCTTGTCATCAGTATACCTTTCTTTTGGCAAATGTCAGTCACTAGTGGACTGTTCACTTCTCCTTTTTTGTATGTGTTCTTTCTGTGCCAGTTCGCTCTATGCAACTGTATGGCTATTATGTAGCTTACTTAGAATGCATTTGAACTATAATTTTATATGCCAGTACGTCCAATATGGCGATTTATTTCGATATGTGTATCTATTAAAAAAGCTTATTCTTGTCTCTCTGTTCTGTTCATTTTTTTTGTTTCCCTTTTAGGTTAATTTCTCCGTGCAAAACGATAGTCCTGCTCCTGTAAAGGAGATTTGAATTGTTTGCATAATAGATTTTCTGCTAGTATACATATAATCGCGTGTTATAATCTTTGCATGGCGCACCATTTATGCATTATTTTTGTCGGATCAATGATTTCGTTTTATTAATTTATTCGCTCTGTACGAATGGTTCATACATCTGTTAGTTAAGTTCATTCTTTTCCTAAAATAGACTATCTGTACAGACTATCTGTTGCATTCGTTTTGATATATGTGCTCACTCGTTTAATATATTGGATCACGCATTAGTTCTATTCATTTCACTTTTTAATTATTTGCTAAACACTTTATTGCATTTGTTAGCTTCATTCTCTCCTTTTACTATTGCGTTTCATTAGCTATTTTTGCCCCCTGTGTATGTTACATTTTGTAATGCTTGCTTGCCATGATCATTAAATTCGTTAGATTCGCTCGCCACATTCATATCATTCGTTAGATTTGCTTGCCACGTTCGTTTCATTTGTTAGATTTGCTCGCCACGTTCGTTTCATTCGTTAGATTTGTTTGCCACGTTCGTTTCATTTGTTAGATTTGCTTGCCACGTTCGTTTCATTCGTTAGATTTGCTTGCCACGTTCGTTTCATTTGTTAGATTTGCTTGCCACGTTCGTTTCATTCGTTAGATTTGCTTGCCACGTTCGTTTCATTTGTTAGATTTGCTCGCCACGTTCGTTTCATTCGTTAAATTTGCTTGCCATGTTCGTTTCATTTGTTAGATTTGCTTGCCACGTTCGTTTCATTTGTTAGATTTGCTTGCCACGTTCGTTTCATTTGTTAGATTTGCTCGCCACATTCGTTTCATTCGTTAGATTTGCTTGCCACGTTCGTTTCATTTGTTAGATTTGCTCGCCACGTTCGTTTCATTCGTTAGATTTGCTCGCCACGTTCTTTTCATTCGTTAGATTTACTAGCCATATTCGTTTCATTTGTTAGATTTGCTCGCCACGTTCGTTTCATTCGTTAGATTTGCTCGCCACATTCATATCATTCGTTAGATTTGCTTGCCATATTCGTTTCATTTGTTGGATTTGCTCGCCACGTTCGTTTCATTTGTTAGATTTGCTTGTCACGTTCGTTTCATTTGTTAGATTTGCTCGCCACGTTCGTTTCATTCGTTAGATTTGCTTGCCACGTTCGTTTCATTTGTTAGATTTGCTCGCCACGTTCGTTTCATTCGTTAGATTTGCTCGCCACGTTCGTTCCATTCGTTAGATTTGCTTGCCATGTTCGTTTCATTTGTTAGATTTGCTTGCCACGTTCGTTTTGTTTGTTTTATTTGCTTACTACGTTCGCTTTACTACTATTATGATGCTTGTTCCATCGATCATGTATGCTTCTATTATTATGGTTATTCGTTATATCTATTACATCGTCGTGTTTTTTGCATTCATTCAACGTTATGCTCGCTCATTCTATAGCTATTCTTACTCCATTTAGCCCCTTTTAGATTAGCTCAATGTTTTTTGGGCTGCATGGAGTTTTCTATACGATCTAGTTCCCTGATTTGTTTCGTAGCACACAACAGAGTACCACATGGAGCTTTGCTGCTGTAATTCGTTTTGACAGCATGTTATAATAACAGAAGACCATGGTTGCATGTATCTTTCCGACCTAATAGCTATTTTAAGCTCAATAATATTAAATTAGATAGTGCTCCAATACATTCGCTGCTGTATCATGGATAACAAAACCAACTTCATATTCGACTGATGCCAATACAGTAGCCACCATTCAAGGAGAACGTACATAACCAGAAAACTTCTTTATCGATCATAACAGATGGATCGACCATGCGACGAGTATTTACTGCATACAGTTTAATATGATTTCAGATAACATTTTTACATAACTACATACCTATTATTTTTTTTTGTTATACTATCTGCTATCCAATTTCCTTTTGACGAAATCATCGATCTCTCCTATGCACAGTATGAGGCGCAACCACACGTATCGTCGTACAGACAATGCCCTTGTAAGCTTCTCATTAGTAGTACAGAGTGTCCGTTAGCGCTGTTTCTGATGTCGCATCGTCAGCTCGCAATATATTAAGGAACCTCGCATTAAGGAATCTTGCCGTGTTTTATGCAATTTCGATATAAAAATCCGGCAAATTTGATCATTCAAGCCCGTTAAATGTTTTACATTATCCATACGCTTATTTCTTTGTCGCTATATATCATCAACATAATCTTCGTCATTACCTACCGTCAAGTAACCAGTAAACGTATCATGGAACGCATATTGAACGACCCAACTATGCAGAGTATGATTGTAGCGCTACATATACTTTTGTTATTACTCTAATTAGCCAGGTGATATTAACTGCATTTATTAATAAGGATACCTAGAGCTCCGTGAGGAGTATATGCGGGACAACCCGGGTGTTCTCGATGATTGGGATGCCCGCCGAAGGTTCGACTACACAGGCCGCCTACCAGAAACGCAACAAGCGCCCCTGGGTACTCCACACCGCCGTCGCAGGGTAATCTCTTTGGAAGAAAGGGGAACGATGATACATTTGTATCAGGCTGGGCACACAATGAAAAGCATAGCCGAATACATTAAAGTGTCCACAGCCACGGTGCATTGGACATGGCACAGACGGCACAGGTTCCTTTTGGAGCTTGAGCAGCAATATCGGCACCAACAACAACAAAATTTCCCAGAGCATGACAGCGATGCAGCTATTTCTGTTCGATTTCAAAATTTACATTTATCCAATCCGCGTAATTTTAGTTTTTAATAAAATCTGCACTTAATATCTGTGATGCCAAAACTTGTTTAATTCTTTTTTTGCATGGAATAATGTGCTTACTATAATCGTAGACTTTGTGACGTAGAACCGTGGTATCAAGCTGTACAGTAGAGCACGGACACTCTATCAATATGTAGATCTCAATGATAGATGCGCTCTATGAGCACAATATTCATGATGTATACGCAAACACGTTTCCAGAACATATATAAACGCAGTAGATTTTATTGATATACTAAGACAATCTATCAACAGCATCCCATTCCATTAAACATGATCTCTACCACTTTCTACTACTACTACGAAGTCAGCAAAAACACCTATCTGCGCGAAACCAGTGCTACCACCTCGACCTCTGGTGACGATGCACAAAATATCGCTATTGATATTGACCGCACCAATGGCAATGGCCAAAACACCATGGCTGTTGACGACATCTCACGCAGCGATAATAGCGACGACTACGATTTAACGTTCGAACCTATTGCACCGGCTGACCACGTGTGGACGTTGATCAAGTATACTCCTCATCAGGTGGCAAAGATGATCGGTTTGGTGGAGTATAAGAAGCTGTCCGTGCGAAAAGCAGCCGAATTGACCAACATCAGTAATTCGCGCGCCCATCAGTTGTACAAGCAACACAAAGAAGACAGCAGTGTGACTCCAGGTTATAAGGCCAAGAACCAGATAAAGAGACCGCGCAAGATCGACCTCACCGACGAACAAAGGCAAATCGTGGATTTCTACGTCAAAAGCGTAGCTGACCAAAATGCGAACGTCGTAAAAGTCAAGGATGCGCAGGATGATCTGTGCCAGCAACTAGAAGGTGAGCTATTTATAACAACATGCAACATGACTTGAATACTCGTTTTATCATACTAATACTACAAATTTAAAAGGTTTAAAAATTAGTCAAAAAACTGTCAAGGAGCGAATCCAGCAAACAGTTGCATTCACGCTTGTACTACCACCAGTCCCTCCCTACACCGCCACCGGCGATATTCTGGAAAGTCGTAGCAAGTTTGCCGGTGAGCTGATGTCCCGTAGTCTAGACTACATCGAAGGCTGCATGTTCATCAGCGAAGGAGCGGTTGTCATGTCGGAGACCTTGGTCGTTGAAGCACGCACAACAAGGGCTGAGGCCAAATCCTACGATTTGAACATCTTCTTGTGCCTCACTGCAGGGGGTGTTCTGGCCGTTTCCCAAGAGGCAATGGTGGCTGAAGCTCAAAGGAAGCAGCGACAGATGGAGAAGGTCGGCAAGGCAAAAGGCACTGCTCCGGACCACTTAATCCAGTTTGCCAGTGAGGTTTTCAAAACCATCAGTCAAGGCGAGTTTCGATGCGGTGTTGTCATGGCAAACAGACACTTGTTCCGGGAAAGGCCGTTTGTGAACGCGGTACGGAATGCAGGCCATTTCCCACTTTACATGCCCAACAATTCTACGTTCCTTGACCCGTGCCGTCCATGTTGGGAGGCCATCCAATCGCGCATACGACGAACGCCTTTGACGGATGAAGATAGCTTGGCAAGCCGTATTAAGGAAGCCGCGGAGACGATCACAGCTGCAGAATGTATTCGTTGGGTGAGCGTAGCCAAGTCGTATATCGATCGCTGCTTAGCAAAAGAGCAAATCCAGTAGGAATGCTATTATGTTTTTTCTGTACCCATTACACTCCTTTTTTATGCCCTCCTTTTCCACTTCTTTCTTCATGCACGCTAGTCGTACCTATGTCAACTTATTTTTTTCCATTCCACTCTTTCACTATGCACCTGTCCTTCTACACTAGTTATACTTATGCCAAACTTTTTTTTCTCTGTGCAATAAATATTATATTCAAGTAAAAAATGATGCCCTTTGAAGAGTCTAGATACCTGTGGCAAAAATGCACTTGCTAGAATTTTCAGTCTTCACGCTTGAACTATGGCAGTACAGCTGGTATGGCCAGCAATGCGAGTTTACCTGTTGGACGAAAAAAAAAAGAATGAGATGAAGGAAGGAATTGATCCACTGTAGATTCAGAAAGCCTTGTCACAAAATAGATTTTGAAGCTCTAAAAATTGGCTGCGTACTAGTGGAACATGTCACGCTGTTCATTGAATGTCTTGTTGTTATGGATGAAAAAGCTCGATTGGTGTCGGGGAAGCAAGCGCGGTGCGCTGTTGAATGCCCTCCGTCGCCCACAGGGAAAAGGAAGTTAGCTGTGAGGCAAGACCTCTGTTTAATAAAATTTTGTTGTGATGAATATAAGATTGATTCATACTATGAAAATAAGCCTGATGCGTTCTTAGACAGCATCCATCGCCCATGGAAAAAAAGGAAGTGAGCCATTAGACGCCCTTAATTTCTCACCAGGGAGAGTCTGTTTATCACGAATCATTTCTATTCTCCAACCAATCAAATACAGTATTTCGCACCGGTGTTCATCTCTATATTACACCCCCTAGAAATTTTATAGTTTCAAACGCAAAACGCTGTAAATGTTTCATTATTTTATATTAGGATAAATATAATTATAAGGAAAATATATTTTCTCTTATAATTTATATTTAAAAAGGAAGCACCCCTATGGTGGTGTTGATGTAATGTTGACACCCCACAATATTACCACTACCAGAGGCTCAATCCATAACAATTAATTTTACTGTAAACAGTAAATTAATTTTGGTTATTCCTTTCACAGTCAAGTTAGGCTGCGTCCAAGTTTTCCTTGCCTAAAGGAGGGACTTGCTCACTACCGTTGCGCCACTTAGAGTGTTTTAAACATAATGGTTGAGATTAACCCTATTGGTTGAGATCTTATAGTGTTTAAGAAATTATTTTTTTAATTACAAAAACTAATTTCATGATTTATTATAAACATTTAAAAATTATATTACTTATAATTTTTTACATATTTATAATTTCACTAAAATCATAACACTAAAGGTTACCCTCTGCTGTTGGTTTACCATGAGGGATGTACTGATGCAATGAAAAAAGAAAGAAGATCTTTGGTTTTCATTGTCTCCCTTCTGCCAGCATAAATGCCCCCCACAAATCACTCTTTTCTCCTACTTAGCCACCAACCTCCACTTTTTTTCAAACTCAACCAGGGGGACAAGTTGGTATCAAAAGGATTTCTAGAAATTTAAAGATATTTATATTAATGTAATATTTTTGAATTTTGTGTTAATAATTTTTTTACGTTAAAGTTTTTGTTATAATTAAAATATATAATATTCATATTTAAAAAGAATTAAAAACTTATACTTTATAATATAAATTGTTAATAATTTTTTTTTTTTTAAATTTTAACTTTGATATTTTGGCAATATCATTTTGTGTTTAGTGCAAGTCCGGACTCAGGTCCACAGCATAGCGGGGACCCAATCTTGATATCCAGGAAAAAAAAAAGAATTTTAAAAGCTTCGCCACTTTTCTTTTATCAGGCACATCTGTCAGATTCCGTTTCCTTCATCTCATTTCCATTCCTTATTAAATCGTTCACTATCTTAACAACATGAGCAGAGGTTGTGGTAGCACTGTTACTCCCGCTAGGAGAAGCACCGCCCGTTTGGCTAATTACCTGGGCTGTGTGGTGGCGAGTAATGGTGCCTCACCACATCCTCTTTCTCTCCCTATCCCTCCCCCTCTACCACAGTATACTTCTTTCATGAGCTCGCAAATGGAGTATCAAGCTGCTGCTGAATCTGCTGCCCAAGCTACATACAAATAAGCACGAGGAAGCCGTCTGCAGAATACAGTTAGATCGTATTCTCCTAGGCAGGAAGAATTTCACGAGTGGTGCCGAAGATGCTGTCTAAATGATCACACTAACCAGTTGATCGACGACAGAAAGCTTCATCTTTTTCTTGTAGAAGAGGTTAGCCACATATCTGTTCACAATCTATATATATACGCATGTCTTACAATTGTGTTCTTTTTAGGTCGTCTTCAGAGAGAAGCGTAAACCTGGAAGAAAGAGAAAAGAGCCAGAGAGTTCTGTGCTGTCGCCCGCCTCGTCACCTGCTCCTGCCATACGTACCACCACCACCACCATGCCATCATCCTCGTCTGCTGCTGTTCTCTCGCCCACCACCGCCGTTATGCCATCATCCTCGTCGTCATCATCTGCTGCTCTACCTGTACGCGATGCTCCGGGTTATACTGTTGAGCAACCTGTTGTGCCTGATGCCCCCGCCCCCAAAGTCAAGCTTGCTACCGTTAAATAATACATTACTTCCATTGTCGATCTCCATTTTGAACAAGCCAAAACAGAACCTTGCTTCAATCGTCCGCATCTGCGTGGCCCGCTTGTTCATGCACTGGTTGATCATTTGAAATGTGTGGAAAACGAGCTTAGTCGACAAAACTACGAAGACAGAGGCATGCGTACGACAGCATATGGTTATTCGACATCAGCTGAGATGGAGCGTATTGTAGATCATTTTCTGGCCACCAACAAGCAACAAGGACTGCGAAATTGCACTGCTTTTCTTCTGCAACACTATGGACTTCTATGGGGCGAAAGCATTCGTATGATGGAACTTGCCGATCTACAAACATTACTTCTTGAGCGCAAGGGTGTCACTGAATGTCATGCGTTGGTGATGGTGCTTAAGCAAGGAAAAGCAAACCAAGAGGGCCGTGTGGAGTTTGCTGCTGCGATGCGTAACGCCAATGTTGTTATCTGTCCTTTGATGATGCTTTCCTTTTATCTCTTTCATCGGTGGCACGTTGCTGGTGAGGCATTCCTTGTTTCCAAAGCAATCGAGATTGGTTCGACATCAAGCTCATCAGAGGCAGAGATCGCAACACGCAGTCCATTACATATGATCGTCATCGCGAGTGTACTTTAGAAGCATTCAAGTCAGTCGGCATTCATAGTGAAGCGGTCACTCATGCTATGAGGGGTTCGTCAGCACGCACGGCAGAGATATCTGGAACGAGTGAAGAGTCTATCCGGCGATTAGGTCGTTGGAATAATTCTGCTTTATCGACCAGTTATCTAACCAATTTGCCTCGTGATATCATGTGGACCATGGCAGGATCCACTAGAGAGGCTGGCCAATTCTACTTACCTCGTGCTGCTGTTACACCACCCCTTGAGCTTTGTAAGAAGGTTTTTCCTGAAGTCGATCGGTGGCGGGCGTTGCTGGATGCCAAACAAGTGGAGGACTCGTGCATGGCTGATTCGTTTTTGCTTCTTCTTGTGCAGTTGCGTGTTGTATTTTTGCAAGATTCGGTTTTGATGAAAAAGCGCTGTCCAGGTCATCATTTGTAGCAAGATCCTTTGTATCTTGAATTTGAACGGTATGTGCTGGTGGACTACAGTCTTTCGTTTATATACTAATTATCCTTTTAAAATAGTAACTTGAATCATGCACTTGAAAACAACGAAGAGCCCACTGATCTGTTACTTCAACGTGCCGTGCCGATCATTGAAAATAGACTTGCCATCTTGCAACAACAAATCGCTGCTCAGCAACAAGACACCAATCGCATTGTACAATCTTTCTCTAACGCCATACCCACTCTAGAAGCACTTGCGTAGCTTGTACCAAACATGAGTCGTATAGGAGATATTGTACAGCATTGGGACCGTATCGCCAGCGGACAAGCGTCCTTGAGCGTCACGCTCAACTTGGCAGGTCAGCAGCAGCAACAACAACAGCAGCAGGAAGGTTGGGGCTTGGTTTCGCTCCCGTCCTCGTCCTCCTCCCTCCCATCCACCATGACAGCAACTGTGGCACTGCTATCAGCAGCACCAGTGCCATCATCATCTTCGTCGTCGTCGTCAGCAGCACCAGCACCAACATCGTCATCATCATCGTCAGCAGCAGCAGCACCAACTCATCACCATCATCATCACCCCCAACAACAACAGCCCATATATCCATCCATGAACCGCACAAACATCCAAACAATCCCACAATTATGGACTGAATGGTTTGACAGTTGGAATGGCGGCATGTCTGTGATTAGAATGGAAGAAGTGTACAAAACTGCATGGCGAAAAAGTGATTCAGACGGCAAATGGTTTCGTAGAAGACGAGCGATTATTCGAAAAGTTCAAGATTATATCGAAAGAAAAGGAATGCAAGAAAGAGTACCAGAAGTGTTGGACACTATACATAGACACTATCTCGCTGTCTGCATTACCTCATTAGATTCATTATCGAAAGACTTATGTTTTTTTGATACACTTTAAACTTTTTGTATATTCATTTCACCATCTTTTTCTTTTTTTCACTCGCTAGCTTTCCCTTTGACACGCTTTTTTTCAACTTTCTAACATTGGCCTTGCTTGGCCATATTTTTTTTATTGTATTACTCTCATGTTGTGGTCTATTGGCCATGATGCTTTTTGCCTCGCTTTTTTTTTCTTTTTAACTTTTGCTTGTTTCGTGGCCTTGTTTGGCCCTTTTTTTTTCAAAGAATATATAACTTTTGTTTCGTGGGCTCACGAGGCCTGTCCTAAAAATGATTGTCAATGGTTTGGAATAGGGAGTGCTTATTATAGTACGTTTTCTGAAGCATGATGAAATGCATTTGATAAATTAGTTGCACTTGATGCAGAGCTTAAGATGTAGGAATTAGATTATATATATACACGCAGTACTGGATATGGCTCTAATTTTAGTAATTTAATAATGGACACTCGAGACGACTGTGTAAACCACGAATGATACATGGTTAGCAGCATGGCGATAATGTATTACTGGGAACAGAAATATGTTGTTTAAATGAAGGCGATGTAGATTAGTTTTTCTCTCCAAAAATGTTCGTACTGCTGCAGATGTTGCGTTGGTTTTTCGCACCTTCCGCTGTCAAAATGCATTGTGAATACATAAATCTTGAGCAGTTATCAAGGAAGGATAGTCATTAGAACTGCTTATAGTTAGTTCATCGGTCGATAGTAGTTACAAAGTGGTTTTATAATCGTTGCAATAGCAGCAATAAGTTGCTGTTATTCATCAGTCAGGCAAAGAAAGGAACAAGATATGACATGTTCCTACACAACACTAACTATCTCTACCTAGTGTCTGTTACATGTTCAAAGTACAGGAAAGGAGAGAAAACATTGTTAATATCTCAAGCATAGATAGAATAGCGTATACCGTCCAATCCACTGAATAAATGTGCCATCTATACCAATGCTTTTTGAAAGCTATCAACAAGGTACCTGACGAGACAGAAGAAAGATAGGGTTAGTCTGAAGTGTAGACACTGATGTTGGATCAACGTGTATGTTAGAGTGTAATAGTTTTGCTAACACCATGGCATCCATATCACTGTCATCTAACATTGAAAGTATTGGAGAAAACACTAAAATGTAGGCTCTTTGAGTGGTACAGTTGCTGTATGTAGCTAGCATGATACAAATTACACGACCTAGAGCAGCTCAATCATTAAGAACAGCACGATTTAAAAAACTTATTCTGCAATCTCGGATGACATTAACCTTTCCTTGAATACATGGAATCAATGCCCAGTTCATTTAAAGCATTTTGAAGGTTTTCTGTAATTATTCTAAAGATACCAAGCTCTTCTTTTATTAATAACAAGCAGGTCCACGGCTCTACTTATAAGAACGGTCCCCAACAATTGATATTCGCAGATATCATTCGGTATAACCAATGATATCGCTGGATATCACTGTGGTCCTGCTATTGGGATTTCAAAGATGGTGGACCCAGGTGGACTTTGGTGGACCTCAAGATTTTATACTTGTATATAAAGAGGCAAGGTGGGCCCCCAAAGAAGTTGGGGGTTTTTTAAAGAGTGGATGCGGTAGTTATGCATGAAGTTTCTGTTTGTATATGTAAACTTACTATATTGGTCTAAAAAGCTCCCAGTATATGCAATAGCTGCAAGAACAGAACTTCATGTTAGTTACTCAATACTACATCGGATGAAGCACTCCGAGTGTATGCTTTCGTTACAAAGAGAAGTCTTTTATGGGTTTTTTTTCACGTACACCAACATGCACCATTCCATGTACCTAAAAAAAAGTGACGGGTCTCGCACTACCACTGTTCTGCATCTTCATAGTCCCCCTACAGCCCTTGCTTCAAAAGATCATGTGTACTTTTCATACTGCTCTCTTACAAACATATGCAAAGTGCTGAAAAATGCCGCTCTTGTATATATAATTTGATGTCATGCCGAAACCAGTTGGATCCAAAAAAAAGGATGCTACAATGCATTTTTATATATAAAAACATTCTCAGCGTATTACAAAGCAGCACATGTTTTACGATGCTGATAGAATGCGTTTATTTTTTTTCATTGTTGTAAATGACCAATGCGATTAAGTAGAGATTTGAAAAGTTAGGGACAGTGTAGGAGCAACAACCCCTGAATTATTTAAGACGACCCCGTTCAAGGGAAGTTTTTTCTTATATAAAAGTGAATTCTTTTGAGGTTAATCTTTTATCTACATTCGCTCTTTTGTTGATGCATAATGGCAAGCAATGAACGTATGGTTGCTTACTACTGTCGAACGTGCAGTAGGTCAAACCCATGGGGTTATGAGTTGGTGACAAATCGAGTACGGCAAAACCACGATGAGCGTGATCACGTTGTACTAAGAGGCGAGACACAGCAGGATGGTATTTTATAAGCTACTTTTCCAAGCATCAGTATGGTAATAATGATATTTGACTTCGAATATAGTGGCTAGTATGATCGCTCTCTATGAATCCTTGAGCAATAACACGTCCCGATCATCAGTTGGCAATGGCGTAACCATGGATAGTACTGGTGAATCCAGTGTTTTGCCACTACTAGCAGGCAATTCTAATGCGGACATGGACGATTATGGTGATGATACGATGGATATTGATGATGGCAACCCCCCTTCTCCTATTCATCCTTCGTCTCCGGAGTCCCTTTCACTTCCCTACCCTCGTCCTCAAGGTATGATAAGTTGTTGAGTAGAATTGTTGATAGATCGACTAATAACGAATTATCTCTGAATGTAGCTGTCAATGCCAACCGCAGAATACCTCTCGACATTGAGGATAACATATTCGAAAACGGTGGTGATAGCGATAGTGAGACTGTGGTTGGTGCTCATGCTCGTGTATTGGATGCGGACGACATTGAGTGGGGGTACAGCAACGAGGAAGACGATATAGTCGATATAATAGGAGGTCGGTTTCCAAAGGACAATTTTATTATATTCACTTGCATAGTAATACTAAATAAGTGTTTCTTCAAAAAAGATAACACTTACCTCGATAATTCAGCATCAGAAAGAATGCTACTTCAGCATTATCGACATCCAGTTGCACTCGTCCTCGTTTTCCTTGTCTTGTTCCAGTTGCATTTTTTTTCTGAGCATATTTCAGGCATAGTTATCGAGTTTTTCTCAGTCCTGCTTGCAGATCTCCTTGGCCCGGATGCCCATATCCCTCGTTCACTTGCTACCCTGCGTAGTATAACTGGCTTCTCTGTCTTAACAGACAACATCGTCTTATATGTGTCGTGTTCCCGGTGCCACAGTCTCTACCTGAAACGATCCGACGATTGCCCCACCGAATGCACCAATGACGACATTCGATACCAAGGATTGTGCGGCACCAGATTGTTCAAAGCATTAAGGAGTCGCCTATCTCTAGTAAAGGAATTTGCGTACCAGCCCTTGGCTGCTAGTATACAGAGGCTCTTCAAGCGACTAGGGTTCAAGGCAAAAATTGAACAATGGCGTTCCCGCACACGATATGAAAACAAATTTTTTGACATCTATGATGGCGATATGTGGTGTGGTATGCTTGATAGAAGTGGTGCCCCATTCGTTCCTTCATATCGTTCGTTGTTGTTGACGCTTAACGTTGATTGGTTTGGTCCGTTCATCGATTCTACGTACTTGTGCAGTGCTCTATACTTGACTGTCAACAACTTGCCGCGGTCAGAGCGCTTTAAAACAGAGAATGTAATCCTTGTTGGTATCATGCCAGGTCCAAATGAGCCAAGTACATCTGATATGAATCATTACCTTCATCCACTGGTTGATGAACTGTTGGAGTGGTATGATGGAAAAAGGATCAGCACCTACAGCAATCCAACAGAAAGCGCTCTTGTCCGGGTAGCTTTGCTCAACAGTGCATGCCTCTGTGCTTGCCATAAATGCCTTCGCCAGTTCGCCGTCTTCGAGGGTACATCGAGTATAAACTACTCTGGTTTCGAAGTCGATGATTGGGAGCTGCGCACAAATGAAGGCAATTTGGGTGATGCCACTCGATGGAAATATGCTGCTACTATGGCTGCTCGGCGACAGATCGAACGTGAAACTGGGACGGGATGGTCAGAGCTTCATCGCCTACGCTACTTTGATCCCGTTCGTTGTACTATTATCGACCCAATGCATAATTTGTTCCTTAATACCGCTAAGCGTATAACAAAACTTTGGATCGAAGATGCGCATCTGACAAATCGAGATCTGAAGGAAATGGAAACGTAAGTTTTAGTAGCAGTTCTTTATTGTGTTTGCTGCTATCGTTGTTAATAGATGGATGTCATGATCTTGTTCTGTGAATGACGGTATACCTAGACTGGCTGATGGCACTGTCCTCCCACCCAACTATGTTTCCTTGAAGCGTAAGATCGAAAGTGGTTTTTCGTTCATGACTGCTGATGATTGGAAGTCATGGTGCCTAGTGTATTCACCTTTTGTGCTGCAGGGATACCTCGAAGATCGTTTGCTTCATAATTGGCTACTTTTTGTCAACACATGCCGTTTACTAGTAAAGCCATCGATTACTAAGAGCGAGGTCAATTTGGCACACGCAAATTTGCTGAATTCTTACACTGGTGTTGAAGACTTGTATGGCGCAGAAGCAGTAACACCAAACATGCACTTACATATGCATCTGGATATGACGATCCTTGATTTCGGCCGCTTGTACTGATTCTGGCTCTTCAGCTTTGAGAGATACAACGGGTATCTGAAAGAGATCGATACAAACCAGAAGGAGTCTTTCGAAGTGACTTTCTTGAAACGGTTTCTGCAAAAGACTGGTGGTCGTGATTTTCTTCGCTGGTTTGAAGGTCGATTCCAAGACCGTCCACATCATTTTGAATATTTAACTCGTTTTCTTGATTATATTCAACCCATCTACCAAACTCCTGACGTTGACCCACTTCGATTTGACATTCATGGGCTCTACTTATGGTCAACGGGCACAGAAGAAGCGACAGGATCTGAGCCATTGCCCCCAAGCTCTTACCCTCTGAAAACTGGACTGACCGCGACCATGCCTGACACATTGTATGAAAATCTGTATGAGTTCTACGATCATGTATACGACCAAGCTTTCGACCATTTCTGGTACCCTGTAATTGGCTTGGAAATCGTTAGCAATTATTATCAGAAGATTAAGACAGTTGACATCATGGGTCAGACTTACCGGAGCATGGCAGCACGATCTCGGCGAGGAGCGCATGTACAAGTTCTGTACGAATCAGGGCAACGTAATACTAGTCCACAGCCACCACCAGTTGCATGGCCATGTGAAGTACAGTATTTCTTCCAGCATGTGCTGACCATAGATAGCGTGCCAACAGAGCATGTATTTGCATTTGTACAATGGTATGCTTCGCGCGACGATGATGTTCCTCCTCCCTCCTTCATGGATGAGTACTTGGAAACAACATGGAGTAGTCGATTTCGAGCCGAGAGTAGCGATTGCATCGTGCCTGTTCACCATTTGAACACACAAGTTGCAGTCGTTAAATATGATAGCCTAGACAATGATAATGCCGGAACAACAGTAGTCATTCCCTTGCCTAAAAAAATGTTAGCATAAGGGCAAACCCTTTACTTTCCGCATGAATATCCCATCTCTACATTTATACTTTCATCTCTCCTCCTCAACAAACAAAACCGTTTACTGCCTTAGAAAATATGTTCTTGCCTTTACATGTCTATTCAACTGTCGAAACAGCTACGTAAGTGCCTATATTCTTGTTGAGCTCGTCAGCGAAACGATTAACAGCACAATATGATGTATAAAGAAAGTGATCATTTGTACAAAGAGATAGTTCTGTATAGTATCTAGGAACGCGTGTATATACAAGGCCAACCGTACCAAATGCTGGTTCCACCAATGAGGCTTTTCTCTGAATGTGTGGCAGCTTGTATGTGTACTGAATACCCTTCCTTTGAGTGTATCGAGAATAAAGCGTCGAATGAAGGAGATGCTGCTCAGTGTAAAGATTAAGGGTGTTCTCAAAAAGGGCGAACGGCCGTTCGCCCCACCCATGAATAGAAATAAATTTAAAAGCCGAAAAATTGGTTTTTTATATGAAGATGGGTCGAAGCTTCCAAATTGAGCGAATCGTCGTCTCAACAATTTGTTGAGACGACGCCTCGGTCCAAACTCGAAAAGGAAAGTAGCTGTCTCACATCCATGCAACAGCAATCGACTTAAATTTGGAAAAGCAGAAAAGATATCATTTTTCCTATACCTGTCAATAGTACATCATCATTGCAGTACCAATAGTACAGCTAGGTATCACTGATATGAATGTTTTTAGAAATACAAGTTTATTCTGATCGTGCTTAAAAGATACGAAGAAACACAAAAAAAAAATAAAGAAACCGCTCTTTTCCAATTTTCTTTTTTTTTCAATGGACAACAACCCCCGTTTATCACTCATTCAAGTTAATCGCGAGCAGGCTACTCAACGCCGTCGCCGTATCAGTGAACGAAGACGTCGACTGTTTTGGCTTCTTATGACAACTATGGCCGAAGCATCGCTCCGAACATTAGGCTTCCTTCCAGAAATGTATGCTTACATTGGTTCCCCTCTCCATTTTCGCCAAGTTCGTGGTCCCTATCAAGCAAAGCAATCCATGGATTACTGGAGAATCGAGCATAAGAACTTGACGGATGATGACAACCCGCGAAACAGCTACAAGGCTCATTATCGCATGAACAAGGCTACTTTCATTTGGTTAGTGGATATGCTATCTCAAGATCCAGCTTTCCAACGTAGCTCTCCGCGTGTTACTCCATCGTACATCCAAATTGCTTGTGTTCTATGGCGCTACGCAAACACGCATCTTGGATACCGTTTGTTTAGTACTCGTTTTGGTTTTTCGCAAGGCTCTTACAGGAACTTCAGCCAGAACTTTATGCAAGCAATAGTGAACATACTCGGAAGGATGATCCGATGGCCGCAGACCCCAGAAGAAGTACAGAGAAATGCAGACGACTTTGCAAAAGTAGTTTTCGAATCGGATCGAACAAGAGCGGTAGCAAGACCCAAATTGCTAAATGTTATTGGGGCTATGGATGGGAAGCTAGTGATTATCCACAAGCCAAGTTATAGTGGGATAAGTTGGATGGATCGCAAAAACCACCATTCAATGAATCTCCTAGCTATATGCAATGCACAGCAGCGGTTTTTGACTGTTTATGTTGGTAAATCAGGTAACGTTCACAAATCACAATTTCCTTTCGTAATTGTATCCTTGCTAATATATTGTCATGATACAAGGTTGTGCACACAATTCTCGGGTGTTTGCCAATTCGGAACTAGCAAGAGATTTGAAAAATGATCCAGATGCCAAATGTCCAAATGACTCATACATTATTGCAGGTATGTAAAGATGATTCATTATGTCTATATAGCAAGTTCATGCTAATTATAGTTTTTGCATTTAACAGATTCCGCTTATCCTCAACGCCCGTACATTATGACACCTTATCCAAAAAACACACGAGATTGCGCCAAGAAAGACTTTAATTATGCTTTATCGTCGCAGCGTATGGCAATTGAACATGCATTTGGTGCGCTCACTTCGTGTTGGCGATTCCTTAAGCATTACTTGTACCAGCTGAATCCGGTCGATCTCGCCACCACCATCTATGTCTGCTGTATCCTTCACAATATCTGCATCGACCGACCTGGCAACGAACTCCCGGATAACATTGATGATTTTGACCAGGAGCTCAATGCTGATCATCTTGTGAGTATTGCCGAAGTCGATGCGCATCGTAGAACAGCCGAAGAAGATGAAGACAGTGGAAATACCGAAACTGCAACAGTAGTAGATATGTAACCAAATACTTCCAGCCTGCTGTCTATCTCTGTCGAACAAGACGACATCTTGACCGACGCTGAAGTACGGCAGCTACGTCAAGCAGGGAATGCCAAACGCGACACACTTAAGGATGAGTTACAAGCACGTCATTCCGGCCGGCGTCAAGCATAATTTGTATCAATAAAACCACAATGATAAGAGTCTTTAAAAACCCAATTTGTTTTAGGTAAATATCACTTATCTGAAATGGTTTGTTGAAGTTAATTCTCGATTTCCGATGCGCGAATTTATTGCGATCGATTGTTTTATTTTCTAGAATCAATAACCTCGCATTGGTTCCACAAAGTATGAATGTAACAAGTCGTTATAGTTTCCACAAGTGTCAATAACTTGTGATATGTTAAGTGATACAAATAATTCATTTATTCTTCAGTGTTATTTTGCTCTCTATTATTTTGACTACGGGTGAGTCCTACAAGTGCTGCAATTACATCTGCAATCCGCTCCTCTGCTCTGACCCTTCTATCTTCTAACTGTCGTTGGCTTTCAGCTCTTCTGTTTTCAAGATCGACCATCGCTTGAAGCTGCTGTTGAAAACGTCGCTCATCGGCCACTTCGCGCTCTGCGTCAAGTGTACGTTCTTGTTCGGTGAACTGTTCGAAGATGCTGTCAAGTTTTTCAAACAGCTGTTCACGGCCCTGCTCATGCGCCTCCAAAGCTCGCCGCCCAAGTCGTTGTTAACTCGTCGTCGCTGCGCTGGTGGTTGTTCCGCATCATCTGTGACAGAGTTGCCGGCATTTGCTTCATCATGAGTTCGAACCAGGTTGCCTTGACGATTTGAATCGATCGTTACTGGCGCTATCACACTAGCATCGTCTTGGAGAAACGCCATCATCGCATCGTAGTGAGAGAACCTCTCTTGATTACGTCCTCCCCCATTTCCAGTCTGATTCGTTTCCCCAGTGAGTCTTTAGAAGCGTCGAAGGAGCTTATCCCATTTCTTCTTGCAAGCACTTCTGCTACGTCGATGTCCAGAACTGGTATCCTCAATGAACTTATTGTAGATCTTGTCCCACCATTCCCCTTTTTCTTAGTTGCTTCTACCGTTCTTCCAGCGAGTATAATATTCTTCGACAGCGCGGATCAATTCTTCTTCTTCTTCTCCCATCCAGTCAGCAGTCGATTCTTCTTCCCTATCATCACCAGAGCCTACTGTATCGAGGTCAGAACCTTCACTGGCTTCAACCGTTTCTGGTTCTTGCTGTTGCGTGACGGGAGGCGTTGGTCGTACAGGTTGACTACCGTTTCTTGTGTTAAAACCTTGTGTTTCTGGTTCTTGCTGTTGGGTGACAGGAGGTGTTGATCGTACAAGCTGACTACCGTTTCTTCTGTTAAAACCTTGCGTAGCAGGAGACCAAATAATAAAATTGTCGCTCATGATAATAAAAGAAGATAAACGAAGTTGATGTGATAAAATAAGAAAGGGATAGATTTCGATGTAATTAGCGTTTATTACTTCTTTATCCTGCCTATTTATATAGCCTGACATGCGGTAGGCATTTATAATAAGGAAAGTATTCATTTTATGCTGTTTGGACGGTCAATCGTCTTTTTTTGTTCAATATCTCTTACTACTACTTGGAGATGTGGACGAAAATAGTAATAGCATGGTCCGAACGCCCGCAAAATTGCTCTCAAAATGTCCGTATGGACTATCACAATTTTGGTAATACCTTACTTCTAAATCAGGACCCCATCCGAACGGCCGTTCGCCCTTTTTGAGAACACCCTAACAGAGAAAAACTAGGAAAGAGAAGAAAGGGAACAAAGAAAGGACTCATGTTCGTTTTGCATGTCACCCCAAAATATGGCGAAGACTGTTTCTTCTGACCCCTAATATCAATTGCATGCAGAAGAACATTCTGAGTCCCCCTCCCCTAAACACTCCTCTTACGAAACAGTACACACATAACTACTTTTGCCCTCCCCATACCCACACAGAAACCGTGCAACCGATTTATTTTTCTAATGGTGAGCCCAAGCTGGCAGCGTAGACACCACTTCAGGTGCTAAATCCACTGCTCTGCTAACCCTTGTTCTACCAACAAGTGCTACTCGTTGATTCCGGAGACCAGCACCAGTAGCCACAATCTCGTCCAATTTTGCAAAAAACTCGTTTGCCTACAGATGTCATCAGCTCCATGACATAACCTTTAAACACTCATGCAAGCGTCTTACCCTATCGGTACGCCATTCAGGCACCAGCACCAACAACTGCTTCCCATTGATGCTGCCTTCCGTGTCTGTCTCTTCATCAGACTGGCACTTGTGCTGGAGCAACCGAGAACCATCTGGGTAGAGCTCACCGAATTGAGCAGAATGGTTCTCATGAGCTCATAATCACCGTTGCAATTTCTTATATATATTAAACATTACCTTTATTACCAACAAATAGCCAAATTCTCACCAATTAATCTATATGACCTTACCGTATTGCGTCGCTGATAACGTCGCCGAACCACTTTCAGTTCTTCTGCAGCGGAAGGTGGTCGTCGCGACTTCGTACGCTCGTTATCAAAGAACGTATACACCATGTCCAACAAACGACGCTTGTTGACGTTGATATCGCTCAAGCTGTTTACGTACCTGACAATCAGATCACGAGCAGCGCGATTATGTGGATCTGTGAACACAGTCGAGAAACAGAAACCACAATCACCTAGGGTACGATTGTAGTCGCGGATGGCCTCCTATCAAACACATCATAGTCATCAATGTACTGCTAATCCATTGCTCGCCGTTGTATAATTGTTTTCTTACAGAAATAGTTGGCAAATGGCCTGGCATGCTCGCTGTTTGGACCACACCAGGTTCTTGCTGCCCATGCTCAGGACGCGCTTCGGACAGGTGCGAAACTGTATCACCTATCGACGTGAACCGTTCGCGCAGCAACCTGTTTTCCGTCTCCACCCTTTGCAGCTGTTCTTCTGTCAATGCACGCTCGTAAGCAGTAGCATTCTCCTGCTGGATCGCTACACGACGAGATTCGGCTTCGCGCTCTCTTTGCACGTTGATTTCGCGTATAGTAGGCATCTATAGGATAACTCAGTACATGCAATGACAATGTACTGCCAGCAACTCTCTCTATGCTTACTTTGGCTGTTAGCAACAAGCAGTCGATATCAAGAAAAGGATCTGATTCAGGAGAGTATATTTTTGAGAGCGTCTTTTATAATGACTTTATGTTTTGCCACTCAATTAGTTTATATTTGCTGCAGATGAATACTATTATTATTGTTTGCAGTCGGACCAATGTGGATCGGATTGGGTTTGGTCACGATGTAGTGCACTGTGTATTCATTCTTACCTTTTTTAAGGGCGTATTTTCAAGTGGATTACTGCTCATCGACTATGGGTGCTACTATACATGCTCTTAAGAATGTAGCAAATTCAAGCGACAAATTGCCAGCAGTAAATGTATATGAATGGCGTGGTTTACGATAAAGGTTCGTAAAAGTAATGGTACGATAATAAAGTAGCACAATATGGATTGTGTTAGGGGAGTAATCAACGATCTCACTTGATGCTCTTCCTTGCATACTTAGACTTCTTCTGTGCATTGTTTCTTACACTTCCTTTTCTTATGCACGGCCTGTCACTTTTCACTATCATCATGGCTATTGCACAGGCCACCACTTTCTTCAACGGTTTAATATCCAGTGCTAAGGGAACGCCAAGTGGATACAACTTTGTCATGCTCAAGGTGTAAGGTGGTAGGTAAGATTGGAATACAGAAAGATGGATAAAGTATTGGTTGGTGGAATCGACGCGCTACTTGTATAATCTATGGCAAATGTTTGGATCGGATTTTGTGAGTGTGCATGTGATGAGTACTTTTTTTTTAGCTCACTGGATTCCCTTTCTCTTTCCTCTTCCTCCTCCTTCTTCTTCTTCCTCTCACTACGTAACAGATACAACAGCCAGTTTTTATATATATCGATTTTTATTTATGGTCTTGTTTGAAGGTAATCCTCTTGGCTCTTATTCTTTCCTTTTTACATTTTTCTATGGTCTATCTTACTTATACTAATACACGCCTTCATTATACCGTTTCATACAACACAGTTCATACTAAGTATCCTTATGGGAACCGAAGAACTGATCCAAAAGTCGGGTCGGGTCGGTTCTGGTCAGGCTGGTTCCATGGAAGAACCAAACTGGAACCAACTCGGTTCTCTTTGCTTAGAACTGAGGAACCGAGTATAGATTCGTAGTGTCATTGCAATTGAATGCATTGACTGTGCAAGAGTAATTGTGAATGGAGAAACGAGTAAAGTTGTTTTTTTGACTGTTGGTTTATTTATTTCTTCTAAAGAAATCGATATATTTTATAACTCATATCTATCTATAAAAAAAGAAAGGTTCGAAATGGGTGGAAAAGGAAGTGTAAAGACAAGAGAAAAGGGACGGAGTCGGCAGGAACAAAGGAGAAAAGAGAGAAAGCCCAAAAATTTTATGCGTATTGAGTTCAAAAGCATCAACTTTTTTATGGTTTCCTCCGACAAACGATTGTGGGTGTACGGTAGCACATGTCGAGCTGCCGAGAAAGAATGCTCAGAAGGAGTCGATGTTGCTGGCACCGCCAAGTACTGCACAGCCATGTTGCTTAAGTTCGGCCATTTCTGTGACTGGGACTCCTAGAAGATAAGCTCTGTGTACTTGCCTGCTTCCACCATTGGCATCATCGGTTGTTCGCTAATGTATTCCTCTAATTCGTCTTGGCTTCGGTCGATCCAGTACAACGCATACATCTACTATAGCTGCTCGCTCACCTCGATATCGACATCCGCGCGATCCTTGAACGTCGACCAGGTATCCCAGACAATTTGCTGGCTATACTCCTGCTATTCCCTTTCCCAGCCGCTTTTAGCCCACCAAACAAACTTTGGGCTAGGATCTATCGCAGTCGCGCACGCATAAACGTTAGACGTGTCAGTCTTGCCGTAGTACTTTCGTAGCTTAACAAGACCGACTTCCGCTGCTTCGCATAGGTCGATAGGTGTGGATGGGCTGGTCTTATAGTCCTCAAGCCTGTCCATCAGATGGTTGTAGCAAAGGATCGTGAGGTTGATGGTGGCATGAGACTTGCTGGCAGACAACCTCTTGGTCACTTTTTCGAACGGTTCAAGTAGAGCACAGATTTGCTTCCGGCACTCCCATTCTTGTGCAGTCAACCTATAGTGTGCCAGCGCCTCAGTGCACATTGCGTTGTAGCCAGCCTCAACCGCGATAGCTGGCATGATCATTTCAAACGTCGAATTCCAACGAGTACAGACATCAAGAATGAGCCTGAGTTTGGGACAGCCTTCATTGTTCAAGGTATGCACGAACTTCTGTAAGCGTTGCGGTGACGATCTAAGATAATAGTTCAAAACCTATTAATCACTTGAAAAATAGTTCAATGCATATTCAACTGATCACTACCTTATCTTAGTAACACCGCTTCGTAATTTGACCAGCACATTAGAGTTGGTTGGCACTTGTTCTTCGTCGTCGTCAACGATTTCTTCTTCTGGTGCCTGTGCTGAAAGACCTACTCGCAGAATATCCTGAACTACTAAGTTAAGGACATGTCCAACGCAAGGGATATGATGGATGTCTTTTCGCAATGGCCTTTGGTTTTGTAAGTTGTTGGTGAGCACATAGTTTTTGATAAGTATCTTAGCAAAGCAGCATAACCTCAGTAACGTACCAATCTTTCTCTTTCGCGCGCCGTTCGATGACGGTCATCATCTTGGTTATATTCGATGCGTTGTCACTTGTGATTGTGAAAAGTCTTGAACAAAGATCGAACTCATCCAAGACTTTTAGGAAGGCGTCAGCAAGGTTCTCTCCAGTATGTGGACCTTCCAAAGGCTGAAACCCTAGGCGAACTTCTTACAGAGTCCACGTCGATCTGCACATCCAGTGTATGGTCACACTCAGAAATTCTTGCCGGAATGGGCTGGTCCAGCTGTCAACGGTGCAAGAAATTTTTGGAATGCTCTTGAGTAAGGCAGCAGTTTCTTCTTTGGCTTTGACGTATTCTTCGTCCAGCTATTTCAGTGAAAGTTAAGTACATGTCTTATGTCTGAATCTTTGTTCAGCAAAACACGAAACGAAGTTTACCTTTCTCGACATACTGTCAGCATTCAAAAGCTTGACAGATTCTTGTGTAGGTGCTGATTGCGCCATGTAGAACAACTCCTGCAATTCTTCGCTTTCGGCCAAAGTAAACGGGAGCTTGTTCTTGACCACGAATTTGACGAATTGTCGTTGGAAGGCGCCCTTTTCAAACGTACGCTTACGCTTAAATTCGACATACTGGCTCATTGGGCAGGCTTGGCGCTTGTTCCCCTGAACGTATGGACCAGTTGTTTGCGTGATTTGATGGACATTCTTCAGGCGCTTCACAAGCCCAGACGTATTACCTTGCTTTGCGTCGTACACCTTATTGCAACTAGGCCGCCGACACTTGATTTTCGGTTGACCATTGATAGAGACACACTTGCCGTATTCATGAGTGAGAATCTAGCTGCTTACTGTCGGCTTCTCTTTACCGCTGGTGTCAATGTTCGCGTCGTCGCTGGCAAGCTGTGTGATTTCTTGGTGGTCGATCATAGAAGCAGAATCATCGAAGCACTCTTCATCAGTGTCTATTACATGCGAACTGACTGCACGTTGGATTGATCACGAGCTAGGGAAGGAGGAACAAAACTTTATAACGAACGACTTACGTTGGATAAGGACGAATTACGGCCAGACTCTCTCTATAAAATGGTACTATCATCAGCTGGTTGGAGGTGATATTGCATACAATGGAGTATCCTAGATTAATCTTACGCGATCAGAAAGAGCACCACAGGTGTCGTCAGAGCTCGAGCCAACTGAGTAGTTTGGCTAGGTCATTGCGTTAGATGTGATATAAAAAGGTACAGATATAGAGTAGAATGGTTCAAGCTATATATAAGTAAATAAATGAGTTATTTTGCTCAAAAATAAATATATTGCTTTTATACTTTTCATGACGCGTTTAGGATCTTGATACCAAAAGGCAGCTTCTCTTCAAATAGTGATAAGTAATACCTCGCCTGTCATTTCGTAAAAGGAAGTTTTTAGAAGTCAGCAGCATGCTGAGCTGTACCACTGCTGAGTGCGCGATTTTTGCTTTCAGTGTTCTTCCTTTTAATCGTTCGTCGTGTCCATTCGTTATTAGTAGTATAAGTACAATTAGCACTGCTGAGCACGCAGCATTTAATGCTGCGAACCAAACCAAAGGCACATCAAAATTCTCTTCTCAGCATTTTATACGCACGTCATTATGTAATTGATCCAGCAATCTTTTTTCCGGCAATCCCTGAAATCCCCCCACCAGATCAGTGGTTAGAACACATTTTAATACTTAAAGTCAACAATCAACCATGCACGATCATACTGTATATCCACAAGAAATAAAACACATTTTTCTTTCACAAATTTTGCTATGCAATACAATAATTACGTCTTCACTTCAATTCACACAATCATCATTATAATCTTGTGTAATTCCATCCCTTTTGAAATTGCTGTTGAAGAACTCGGTTCTAATCTCGGTTCTTGGGTCGGTTCTCAGGTCGGGTCGTGTCGGTTTTGATGTATAGTGTACTTGGGACGGTTCTAGCAGAGAACTGTCCCGGCCTAGCCTGTGAGGACCCTTAGTTCGTACTTTATACTTTTTGAAGCTGCTGTCGCTGCCAGATGTTATATATAGCTAGAAGAGCGTAAGTTTCCCTTTTTTCATTTTATCTACTATATACCATTTATCTATAACCCTGACTAGCTACAATCTACCACCCATCTCATCGTGCCACATATACACTACGAACTTATTTATGCCTTGCTTAGGCTTCCTAACGTGATGAAATGGAGTGCTACTATTACAGCTGACTCATATAGATGATAAGGATCAAGGCCTTATAGGTATATGTATCTTTGTTAGTACTCTTTTCCTATGACATATGACGATCTTTGATTGTCTCTGCACCATTGGTATATATCAAACTGCTCCTTTCGCAGCCAGTCTTTAACTCCTTCATCCTATGAATTATGCATTCTGGATTCTTCACTAATAATCTTCATTGTGTCTTTTAGATATGTTATCTCCGAAATCATCTATGAACATCTCCTTCTGCGCTGTTTTTTCTTTCACTTATAACTTGACTCAACACACATTTTTCTGTAGCAGGACTGCCATCCTTTGCACTATCTCTTTTCGACTACAGCCTTCCTTTTAAAATCATCAAATAACATAGACTTACATTTGACGACGTTCGTTTAATGTTCTATAAGCATAATCTTGTATTGCTTTTTATACAAAATATAATAAAAACGGTTGTAGACACCTATAACAATATATATATTACACATGACCATGAATATGAAAACCAATAGCATGCTTTGTCTGTTTACTCCATGTGTAATAAAAGAATGAAATTATGCAATGCATAATCCTTCTTTTTACGAACCTACTACAGAAGGCACCCAGTCTATATGCAATGTATAGTAAGACCGTTATAGACATCTACATAGATGATGTAATCAAATTATGAGCTTGGGGGACTACATGCACATAAAAATATCAAGGTATAAAGTCGCCTGCGGCGACCCTTGGCAAGGCGTTCTATACTTGATACTCCGTTGTGTGTAATTAAACTCAGTATCACTCTCTTAATCATCAACGTCACGTGCCTCGCTTCGCTCGGCTGAATGAGCACCCACACTGTGCTCCGCGTCATTCAAAGATTGGGCTCCCGTAGACCCGTGAGGTGGGGCAAGCCCCTATAGATTTCAAGTGTGGGAGGCTGGATCAGTATTTTCATATACAAAGATGAATCAGAGTTTTGTTGTCTTATCCAGCACAAGATTAATATGAAGTATCCACACCTGATACTCAATATTAGAGCTGTATCAATAGAATTATTTATATATTCTTAATTGTAAATGTTATTACAAATACAAAGAGGAATGGTGCGATGCTGAAGCTGTGATATTAATATTATCAGCAGTGGTAGCATGGTCAATTTCAAGGGCCATACTTTTATTTCCATTTTCAGAAGCATGACAGACAGACGGTCAAGGAAACACTAAAGGTGATTTCATAATCCGTATAGAACGTCTAAAAAATACAATGCAAGAAATATGTTTATTACTCTTTCGCCAAGGCGTAAATACAGCAGTAGATGTGTGGATGTTAATACAGTGGTGTATGTGTTTGCAGTAAATGTCGTAGCAGGGAAATTAGTAAAATATGTGTCAATGGATATGCCGGACCGTGTTGTAGATATTTCTGGGGCAAGGGCGGGTAGTAGTCGATGAGTAGCCAAGAACTGTAGGAGTCGTGAAGTGCGAGCATCCTCTGGGGAGTTGAGATTTATGTTAAAATCTCCAGCGAGTATATGTGCAGTGTTTTGATGGTTTACAAGTATTTCGTCCAACGCAGCAATCAAGGTGTCAATAGGAGCTTGAGGCGAGGCATAGATGCTCGATACCATCAAGGGCCCACTATATACGATGATTGACATACTGATACGTGCATTTGGCGAGTAGCTATATGCACGTTGAACTTACAGAACCATGCTACTGCGAATATATATTGCGGTACCAAAGGCTCGTTGGCTTAGAGACTCTACGGTACTACTGTCTTGTCGAGTTACCAAAGTAAAGCCGTCGATAGCCAGCTCTTCGTCAGTACCGCTAGGTGAAGTCCATGTTTCTGCAAAGAGCAAGAAATCAGACACCAAATACACTTTATCATTTTTGACAAGATCTAAATGTTTTCGTAAGTTTTGTACGTTGTGAAATGTGAACTAATGACAGTTTCTGCGATCATTGTGAAGAAACTTGAAATGCGGTATCAATTTCATTGTTTCTTGTCTCTGTAGTTCTGCTACCAATCCTTCCCTAGGTCTTGATGGTAGATCCCAAAATGTCCCAATAAGAAATTATCTAGCAGCTCTTCTTGCTCTCGAGCATGCTACATAAAGCAAATAGCAATTGAGTGTACATCTGGGTAGTATAATTACTACGGTATCGTACATCTGACCTTGTGATTTGTGGATAGTTATTGCCTATACTGGCGATATACTGATAATTTTAGTTTTTTTAAATTATTATAGGTAGTACCAACTTTATTGGTAGTAAGAATTTTATAGTTTGTAATAATATTTTAAAATTAATCTTGAAAAATATATTTATGTTAAAAACAAATTATTTATATTTATTATTATTATTAAATAAATAACTTCTACTTTTTTTAATTTTATTTAATAAAATTATGAGAAATTTTTATAATCCTTTAAAACATAACTTTTCAATCTTTCCAACTATTTTATATTGTGGAATTAATTCCGCATCATCATCCTTTTTTCTTTTTTAAGATATAGATTTTAAATCCGCATTATTATTTAAATCTTATTTATAAAATAAATAAGACATGGATAAATTTCCACATTATAATTATATTGCGGATTAGAAAATCTGCATTATTATATTTTTAATTAAACTCAAGATTTTCAATCTTTCAAACAATTTCTTTTAAAAAAAAAAAAAGTCTAGAAGTGGAACAAATTCCGCAAAATATCGGAAGATATATGTATGTGTGTTTAATTGTTTTATTCTATTTATCATAATTATATAATCAAAATTAAAAAGTATGATTTATTTTACATTTTTATTGTTTCAAAAATAAACATGTTAATTAAGTATTTAATTATTTCCGATTATTTTTTCTATAACTTAAAAAAAAAGAAATAAAAATCTTTCTAAAATAGATAAAACGGAATTATTTTATTCCATTTCTTTTTTGGAAATTAAAGTCTTAGTATGGAAATTAACAAAATAGATTTTTAATTGTATTTATCTTCGGGAGTTGAAATATTTCCCAGATAGGAAAATAATTCTTGGCATTAGATCAAAATACGTAAAATAATTGATCATATGATCAATATTTTGGAAACGTATTTTTTATTTTACATTAATTTTTTTCTATGGCAGAATACTTGAAACTTTATAATTTGAAAAAAAAATTATAGGTTATAAAATTTATATTGCTACAGATATACCCGCACTAGCACTACTAGAAATTGACGACACAAGACACCCATAGTTGAATTGGTCCTAGGCTTGATGAGTTTTAACTCCATCTCCAAAGGTGTCCAACCTAAGATGTCGCACTGCTCTATTAAGTATCGATGCTTTTCTCACTGTTTTCTCCCTATTTGCTGGTCATCAAATTCAATCCAAATTCGAAGTGGTCTTCGGTCCCATCAGTCCCTGTGGGTAGCAAAGTCGAAACAGCACAAATACCCAGTGGCACCATTCACCAAACCATCGCTGGTGTCAAGATTGCATGTCATCATGTATCTTGCGTCAATGCATAAGAAGATATCTGTTGGTAGACCCATTGTTTCATTGTAAGCTGAATCTCTGACCCTATCCAACATTTGCTGGGGGGGTAACCTTTAGTGTTATGTTTTTAGTGAGATTATAAATACGTAAAAAATTATAAGTAATATAATTTTTAAGTAATTATAATAAATCATGAAATTAATTTTTTGTTTAAAAAAAAAATTTCTCAAACACTATAAGATTCGCAACCATTAGTGTTAGTCTTAACTATTGTGTTTTAGAAAAAACAGGCTAGGAGGTATGACGACGCCCAGTTCGATTAAAAATCAACGGAGTTAGATTTTTATCTGAACGCTTGACAGTATTAAGAGTAATAGATAAATTAGTGGCTTAACACTAATCTATCTTATTAAAATAATAAAAGTTACGTATTACACAAAAAAGGAAATATGTGTTCCTCTGCCAGATATTTTATCCTCTCTTCTGCGGAGGTGTGTATAAATTGCTTGCTACACAACACGTTTTTTCTTTTCTTTTTTTTCTTTCAGTAATTTAGCGATCTAAATTGAACATGGCAGCAACAACAACAAACAAGTATCCGCCACGCCCTACAGATGAAGAGATCTGGGCAAAAGTACTCACTACGAGTCTATACGTGAGGCCTACCCCACTGGAATCAAGTACCTCGCATTCAGCTACAAGACTCTGTATATGGAACCAAACGCGTGCATGGGTGAAATCGACGAAGCAATTGCAGAATTTCACCAGAATAAACAGCACGCTATGGAGAAAACCAAGAAATAGTTTTTTTTTTGTTATAATAAACTTTAGTTTGTCATATTTATGCCTTAAGTAAACGAGCGAAGCGAGTGAGTTCGGGTTTAGAAGGAAGTGTGGTTGGGGGGTACACCCCAACAGGAGGGCTCGCGGGGGAGAACGTCCCGCAAAAGTTTTTTTTTTTTTTTTGATCCCAACGCAGTAATAGTCAAACGTTCTTTTACTTTTAACTCTCTGACATGTCAACACCCATTTGTAACTCTTGCGGTTTGCCGGGCCACCAACGCGTAACTCATCGTGATTGCCTGAACAATCCTTCTAGATTGGCAATGCGCCAAAACAATGAGAATGATGAGCGCGATTTCGACATTGTTCGCGAAGCGCCAGAAGCTGTGCCTGTCTGTTCCAGTTGTGGGCAAGAGGGTCACTCACGAAGGTCACATCGTGATTGCCCTAATAATCCGTCAAACAACGAGAATCTCACGACACCTACTGCTGCTCCAGTTCATGTATGCTCAAGCTGTGGACAAGAGGGTCATTTGAGACGCACGCACAGAAGCTGTCCTAATAATCCTGCAAACCAGATCGAGCAAGAAAACGTTAGTTACTATTTGGATCTTCACAATGACACTGATGATTACTGATGACGCCGTTATAATTTAGCTTCATAGTATTGCCCGCGTTTCCACAAACTCCCATCCACTGCGCCATTTCATTGGTTCCATGGATACTGAATGTAGTAACTGCCATGCTCGCCTTTGGATCCAAGAGCGTGTATCTCATAGCTCTCTCCGCACGCCACGTTTCAATCTTTGCTGCCAACAAGGGTCGGTTGAGCTCCCACCCCTCAATCCAACACCTCCAGAGATTTCACAATTGCTACGTGGTACTGATGCTGCTGCTGAGGATTTTCGTACCAACATCCGAGTATACAACAGTGTTCTAAGCTTCACGTCTCTTGGTGTCAACGTTGATCAAACTGTTGCTAATTCGCGTGGTGGAGCGTACAATTTCCGAATTCATGGAAGTGTCTACCATCACATAGGTTCATTGCTACCGGCTGAAAATAATAGACCCGCCTTTGCTCAAATTTACGTGCACGATCCATCCACTGAAATTGCCAATCGACACGCCGTTTCCCCTGTACGCCTCAATGATTCCACTCTACGCCAATTACAGGCCGTAATGCATCGTATCAATCCTTTTGTCGAATCCTTCCGAGATATGAACGAAATTGCCCGCGACCAAGGGGTTGACAATGTTAGAATGCTCATCAGATCAGAGAATACTCCAGACCGTCGACGTTACAACGCACCAACTGCCAATGAAATTGGTATCCTTATCGTGGAAAACAATAACGAGGATGCTGGCCCATGCGATATTGTGTTGAGAACAAGATCCAATGAGTTGCAAAGAATTAGCGAAATGCATCGCTTCTATGATGCACTTCAATATGTTTTGCTTTTCCCTCAAGGTTCGTCCCTGCAATTATTAGCACTGTCTATTAGTATTTTGTTGTATTGAGATTACTTTAGGTGATGAAGGGTGGGCGATTAACGCAAACTCA
The DNA here is from genome assembly GCF_025766255.1 of Zychaea mexicana. NCBI lineage: Eukaryota > Fungi > Mucoromycota > Mucoromycetes > Mucorales > Lichtheimiaceae > Zychaea > Zychaea mexicana. The sequence continues at coordinate 35,356 of NW_026516754.1, read as the reverse complement.
AATAATCATGACATTACCATAATGGAGTGGTACAAATACCGCCTCATGGTTCGTGACGGTGCTGATGGTGATGCTGATGCCAACGATTTACATCGATTCGGAAAGTTATTCCAACAATTCATCGTTGATATGTATGCGAAAATGGAATCCAACCGCTTGGGATTCATACGTCTGAACCAAGATCGATTGCGCTCCGATCTTTACCGCAATGTTGTAGACGCAATGAACGTGGGTGATAATGACTTGACCAGCGTTGGAAGACGTGTTATCTTGCCGTCATCATTTATCGGCTCTCCACGCCATATGCAGCAGCTGTACCAAGATGCCATGAGCATTGTGCGTCGCTTTGGCAAACCTGACCTTTTCGTTACTTTCACCTGCAATCCGAACTGGCCAGAAATTCAAGATTCCCTTTTACCGGGACAGCGTGCCCCTGATCGCCCTGATATCACTGCACGTGTTTTTAGACTGAAATTGAAGCAGCTGATGGAAGATCTCACGAAGAACATGGTCTTGGGCGATGTCGTTGCACACGTTCACACTGTCGAGTTTCAGAAACGTGGCCTCCCACATGCGCACATATTGCTTATCCTTTCGGACGAAGACACGCCACGCACAACTGCTCACTGTGACGATATCGTTTCGGCTGAACTCCCCGATGCTGAGCGCTATCCAACTGCACGTGCGACTGTTGAGCGGCATATGATGCACGGTCCATGTGGCATGTTAAATGCTCGATCCCCGTGCATGGAAGACGGTAGATGTACAAAGCGATATCCTAAAGAGTTTCACGAGGACACGGCAATGAATGACGATGGCTATCCTGTGTACCGCCGACGTAACAATGGAGACTATGTTACGAAACCAGGAAATATCAGACTCGACAATCGCTGGGTGGTCCCTCACAACATCTACCTGTGCGCCAAATATGATGCGCATATCAATGTGGAAATTTGCACGTCTATTCATTCGATCAAATACGTCTACAAGTATGTCTATAAAGGTCATGATCGTGCATCTGCCGCAGTTGTACAACAACAAGTCAACAACGATCCTGCAAATGCAAATGGGAATGACGAACAACCGGTCGATGAAATCCGAACCTTTCTTGACGCACGCTACGTTTCTGCTTCAGAAGGATGTTGGCGACTGTTTTCGTTTTCCTTACACCATGAATATCCTGCACACCAGCGATTGGCGGTTCATTTGGAAAACGAGCAGACAGTGAATTTCGGAGACGATGAAACTCCTGCCGAAGTCGTTGGACGGGCACACGAAACCACGCTTACAGCATGGTTTCAATACAACCAAGAGTATGAGCATGCCCGCACGATTTTATACCCTGATTTTCCAGAACGACATGTCTTTGTTTCTGCTCAACGTCGATGGAAAATTCGTGAACGTGGTTTCAATGGCACCATTGGTCGTATCTACGCTGTCTCTCCTCGCGAAGTAGAAAAGTACCATCTTCGACTTTTACTTTATCATGTCCCTGGTGCGACATCGTTTGTTGACATGCGCACAATCAACAAAGGTACTCCAGAACAGGAGATCCTGCCTACTTTCCAGGCCACTGCTCGACGCCTTGGTCTTCTAACCGGCCAGCAAGAATGGAGTGATTGTATGGGCCAAGCAGTCACTTACCAGCAACCACATGCATTACGGCGGCTTTTTGCTATCCTTTTGGTGTTTTGCCATCCTGAAGATCCTTATGCTTTGTGGTTAGATCATCGTGATAGTATGGCGGAAGACTATCTTCACACTGCACGTCAGGACATGAACGATCAAAGTTTGCAATTCACAGATGTCATATATAACCGCGCTTTACTGCAAATCGAATCCGTCATGGTTCAGTTATCGAGATCACTGCGAGATTTTGATGGATTCGTTGTTCCAGAGCCTGATGATGAGGATGATGACGTCGGTGCTGGAGAGCCTTTGCTCATCCGCGAGCACCGTCGATTGACAGCACGTCTGGCTTTACAGCCTCAGCGTCAGCTGCAATTCAATGAGGATCAGCAAACAGTTTTTGATGCTGTGATTCGCTCTCTCGATGCTCCCCAAAACGAGCCCAAACTGCACTTTGTTGACGGCCCTGGAGGAACTGGAAAGACATATCTTTTCAATGCTATACTTGAAAATGTCCGGCGCGCTGATGGTATCGCCCTTGCAGTGGCCACAAGTGGTACGGCAGCTCTTTTGTTGGATGGAGGACGTACGGCTCACTCAACCTTCAAGATTCCATTGGAGGTGAATCGAACGTCTATGTGCAGTTTTACACCTCGATCTGACACAGCAAGATTAATTAAAATGGCGCGTATCATTATTTGGGATGAAGCGTCCATGATAAGCCGCGACCTCATCGAAACTGTGAACCGGAGCATACAAGATACCATGCGCACTGAGGATCCTGCCCTTGCTGATGTCCCTTTTGGCGGTAAAGTTGTTGTGTTTGGCGGTGATTTTCGTCAGGTATGACCTTAATTTAGCACTAAGGTTTGGGGTAGTCAGAGTTAACAATGGGAGCACATCGGCATACGGTTTAATATTGTCTTATGTTATGAATAGGTCCTTCCTGTAATTCCGAATGCTGAGCGCCCGCAAATTGTCGAGCAATGCTTGAACAGAGCTACTGCGATTTGGCGCCATGTTACAGTCCACCACTTACGCAATAATATGCGTGTTCAGCAAGCTGCTCATACAGCTGATGCTACAGAGCTACGCGAATTTGCCGAATACCTACTTCGAATTGGTGATGGTGCTGAGCCATTAGTTCCAAATACAGAAGATAGAGTCTTAATTCCTCGCCAAATGCTGATGCCGCGTTACAACACTAACGAGCTCATTGACGTTGTGTTCGGTGATCTGAACTCACCAAATGTGGACCGTGATTTTCTAACCAGTCGTGCAATTTTGACACCTAAAAACAAGGATGTTGCTGTTCTGAACGAGCGGGTTCTCGATCAGTTTCCAGGCGAATACCTTGAGGAGTTAAAAAGTGCTGACTCGGTCGACGATCCAGAGGACCAAATTGCTTACCCTCCTGAACTCCTTAATTCCCTTGATCCATCCGACCTTCCACCACATTGCCTCAAGCTTAAAGTTGGCTGCCCAGTGATGTTGCTACGAAACTTGCATACTGGAAATGGTCTCTGCAATGGTACTCGATTGATTGTTCGCTCTGTCCGCCGATATGTCCTTGAAGCCGAGATTGCCACTGGACCACAAACTGGCACAATTGTTCTAATTCCACGCATCACCCTCACACCGTCGCAAGCCCGTTGCCCAATACAATTCAAAAGAACGCAGTTCCCTGTTCGATTGGCATTCTCAATGACAATCAACAAAGCCCAAGGTCAAACTTTTGACAGCGTTGGTCTCTACCTACCAGAGCCGCCATTTACACATGGCCTCCTATACGTAGCAATGTCTCGGGTCCGTAGACCATCTGCCATCCACATTATGGTCGATCCAGAAAACTCTACTTCACCTGATCAACCTGGGCTCAACACAAGAAATGTCGTATATAATGAAGTTCTTCTATAACTCATATACGAGCATTTATGCTTTTCTCTCTCCATTACCATTTATATACTGTCCCTCTTTCCGTTGCTTCATATAGTTCTCTTTTCCATTTTTCCATTGACTTCACTCTACTCTACTTTATTTTTTTTAATCCCATTTCAATACTTAGATTTCTCTTCTTTTACACTCATACCGAACATATATTATGTACTTATACTTACAACTGATAACACATAACACATTAGAGTAATGTAGGGTTTCGGGTGCTTTAGCAGTTAGGGTTTAGTAATATGCAAAGCGAAGTTGTTTAGGCTTGAATACTTCAAGATCACTGATTCAGCCACGAATAAGCAACGAGAGGGGGGTTTGGGGGGCTTGCCCCCCAACCTGGGGGTCAAGGGGGGAACCCCCTTGCGACGCGTTCCCGTTGAATGACACGGAGCGAAGCGGAGGGGCTCATTCAGCCGAGCGAAGCGAGGCAGGGACCGCTAGTTTATTATTATGATTTAATACTCATAGGGGAGCTGATGGAAATGCATGTTGAGGTCCAGCCTTACTAATAGTGATACGCCACCAAATCCTGTGTTGCTTCGTTCATATATTGTTGCATAGGTGTGGTACTGAAGCTAGTCAGTAGTGAACCACCCACGGATCAAGAAAGTTTCAGTAAGAAAGACCACATTGAGTATCAATCCCTAACAATTAAATATACTATAAACAGTAATTTAATTTTAGTCAAGGATGATAATGTCAAGTTAGGCTGCATCCAAGTATTCCTTACCTAAAGGAGGGATATGCTCATTACCATTCTACTACTATACGTTTTGGATTAATCATAAGAAAAGGTTATTATTTTAAGGATTAAACATGTTTTTAAGGATTAAAAAATCATATATGAGTTAAAAACTTTTTAAAAAAAATATAAAAAGATAAAAACTTTAACAGATTTAAAATAAATGTATATAGATATATAAATCATTCTTAAACTATTATATTTGTTTTATCAATGAAACCTATTTTATATATATTATAAGGATTAATTCCTGTTAAGGTCTTTTTAGATGCAAAAATTAACAATTTCTTCAGGCGATCGGTTGATACTAGACGCGTTCAATAAACCAATACGCAGCTGGTTTATCATTAATCTTAATCCATAGTGTCCGCCTCATCGTTATTGTTGACACTCTTGGGTGACAACAGATTGCGAGCTTCATCAACTGACGAAATCGATTGATGACGACGACGAGATGCTGGTTTGGGACATTGCTGCTGGAATTGTGTCCAATATGCAACATCAATGTAGTGGTGGTCATCTTCGGGTAGTGACGTAAAGTGGCGCATGATTGCGACAGCGAGGTGCTTTTTCGGCATACGGACGCACAGTGCTAGCATACGCTTCTGGTATAGCTCCTTGGCGAGTGCTGCACGTTCTGTTTCCGTCTTTTCAGCAATTACTGCTGGGTTGCCGATCGTTGATGCTGCTGTTGGATTGAAATCGTCTTTGGGTATCGTTTTCTGCTGCTTCAACTTTTCTCGGAGCTCGGATTCGTACAACACATGGATCAACAGACCCACCACTTCATGTGCTGGGAAGTGTACGTCTATCACGCGTTCTTGGTCGATCTGCAATAGTTTCAACGAATGACGGACTTCGCGGTGCGTGACCCGTCGTGGTGTGGGTAGGTACACGACGACGTAGCCAGTTTTGTCACATGCTGGTTGAAACAGTCGTTGTGCGCGCTCGATTTGTTTGGGGGAGGGGGGAACCACCTTCTTTTGCTTTTGGGCAACGTGTTTTGCAGCAACTTTGGCGTACGACGACTTGGCCGTTTTTGCAATCGACTTCTGCTGTTGCTGTTGCTGTTGCCGTTGCTGTTGCTGTTGCTGCTGCTGCTGGCGTTCGATTTTCTTGAACTGTTGCTCAAGACGACGGGCTCGTTGTTCTTCAAGACGCTTCGTTACTACTACTCGCTCTTGTTTGCGTCGTTCGTATTCTGCATCCGTTAGTGCCCAACGTGATTCGCGTGCCCCAGTTTGGTCAACTTCCATGCCTTCGACAGGATGATCCACAGGTGTTACAGTGGGTGCTCCTGCTGTTGTTGCACGTTGCATAGCATCCTCAAGTTTGGCGATATGGGCGTTAGCCTCTTCGAGTTGCGAGCGGAGCTGTTGACTCTCAGCAATTAAAGCATCCATTTGCTTTAATTGCTCCTCGGCGTTGTGCATTCTTCTTTCGTTCGTGGTGATGCAGGTCTCCATTTCTTCGAGATGAGCCAAGAACGAAGGTTGCTGGCGTAGGACTGCTGCTGCTGAGGCGACTGAGGCGATTGACAAGGATGATACCATTGAGTGGTCTGATGCCTGGTCAGCCCAATCATCATCCTGTTGTTGCTGGATTTGCTGTTGTTACTGCTCGTGTTGCTGCTGTTGGCGCTGCTTATAGACCGCGTATATGCCCCGTGTTGCGAGGCGGCTATTTTTGGCGGTACACGGTGTTGTTGTCGATGTTGTTGTGTCCCATCGGGTGATGCCGCTAGCATGTGGGCTTGGTGAACGGGAAGTATTAGTGGTTTTGTTCACACATTCAGAACGACGAAGGCTAGTGCGGATGCCGCTCATTGGTGCGATAACGGGAATGCGGGTTAAGGTACGCGTGTTGGTGATGGCGGTGTGTGTTGTGTTTAATTTGCTTTGTGCAAGCACGTTGGTAATTTCGGGTTGATTAATTTTGTATAACAGTGTGGTTGGGCGGGCAGAAAAGGTAAGTGTTGGGGCGGGATTCGAACACACGACCTTTGGGGGAGTGGGTTGAAAAAAGTATAAAAAGAGGTGCTTTTCGCCGCACGCGATGCTCGACAGATGTCTCCCCGATCTTAGCTCAGGTGAAAAAGTATATGTTTTATTATGTGGAGACTAAGTGATCCTCGCCATTGGGCATTTTGATCGCTCCCTTGCGGTGCATGAATGATTTTGACAGATTAAATATAAAGAAAAATAGAGTTGGTGACACAAGCTGAAAAAACCCAACGTGGGGAAAAAGCTTGGCCTGAATGAGTAAAAAGAGAGCGTGGAATAGGAGAGGATATACATATAGAGTATATGGTCTGTGCAGGAACGTAGGAGATAAGATATAAGAATATGAGAGAGCGGTGATGTTGAAAATACAGGAGGGGTTTCTATCTAGCTAAGGGTATTATAAGATACAATAAAGACGGGATAGAAAGAAAATAGAGGATGTGTGTGTATATCGTGGTGAAAAAAGTGTGTGGGTGAGCGGCAAGATGTGCTACACTATTGTTGTTGTGTTGTTGTTGCTGCCTCAGGCCGTGATGGCAAGCTGAGGGCTTCTTCTAGTGGCGGTTCTAATGCAAAGTCGCCATCAGGGTGACAAAGACAGTCAACTTCACGTAGAAAATAGATTAGCGCGGGCCAAGCTGATCGCCATTTGTCTATATGAAGGCCAGCTTCGGAACGTGGTAGTGAATTCATGATGTGGTCCACGATATGCTGATCCAGAGGAAGAGCAGGGATCGGACCAAAAGCATCTTTGAGCGCAGTGAGTTGCTCTTGGATAAACGGACAGGAAGTAAAATGGTCGCGCTTAACCTGTGTCTCTCCACACCTACAGGATGGCTCAGGAAAGGGAGGCAGCCAGAACATGCGCCACTTTACCAGTCGATGTCGATCTTGGCTATGTGCTGGCAAATAGAGAATCGGATCTACTATCCGAGATGACCGGAGCACCCGGACCGTTTTCTTGGTTTCCCGGCGGACAACCAATTCCTCGTCTCTTTTTTCTCGGATTGCGCGGCCTACTGGGTTTTCCTCGTTTCTTTCGTTTTTCAACCTTTTGTACAATTGGTACAGCGGGTTCCACGATGTCAGCGATAACCATTGCTTGTCAGGGTGTGTGTGTCGCAAATGTGTCAGCTCAACACACCGTAACATTGCTGTGGTTGGCAGTTCTTGGAGACGGGCTGCAAACTTAAGCTGCAACGTACGAATATGAATACGCATCGACGGCAGGTCAGCCAACACCATAGGCACGATTGTTGGCATTTGTCGCGTTGCTTTGTGGTTAAGCGCCATCTTGATACAGCTTTTTTGTGCTGTCTCGATTTTCTCGATTTCCGCAGTGTTGACACCGGCTATGGCCAGGCCATATTCGAGCACTGGTCTTGCAAAAGTGCGGTACAAGCGTAGAGCTGCCCAGATACCAAGCGCATATTGGTGAACACCGAGACTTTGCAGGGTAGCTATAGCACCTGTGGCTAGTTGCGTCCTTTGTGACACCAGGAATGTTCTATCCAGGCCCTCCTGGTTGAAAGGTACGCCTAGATATTTAAAGTTGGCGACAAATGGAATAGGGGTGTTGTAGAGCTTGTATGCTAAGGCTGGTGGTTCTCGGTGTTCTAGCACAGCAAGCTCGTCAGCAATGTCGTCGTATGTTGTTCGTGGTGGTGGTGGGCCGATTACCGCGCATTTGGCAGGATGCCATCGATACCCCAGATCTTGTGAATGTTGCTCAGCAACTCAATGAAAGCGAACCATATCGTCAGGTGCAGCAATAATAGCAACATCGTCAGCATACAATAGCGAGGACACAACGATGAGCTCAGTATCTGGTCGATTTGCTCCTGGACGGCCATGGTTCGGTGGTGTGTATCGTATTTCTTGAGCAAATGCCTCTGTCAAATTTGCCATTGGTGGTGCACGCAAAATCAACGGGTGAGTGATGACAGGGTGGGCGATACGGAGCTGCTTTGGCAAGCTGTCAATGAACACGGCATACAGAAGAGGACTAAGAATAGATCCTTGTAGTACACCGCGGCGAGGATTGATGTGTCGTGATTGATGATTCTGGAGGATGACGGCCAGCCGTACCTCATTGAATAGATGTCGGACGAGATGGAACAGAGCGCTCGGCAGGTTTCCCTGCAACGTTGACCATATGACGTCTCTATCTACAGAATCATATGCGGATTTGATGTCGAGGAAGGCGATGGCGGGATGAAAGTCGTATTGCTTCTTGAAATGGCGCACCAGCATATTTAAGGAAAACGCCTGATCCAACGCACCACGATTTTGTCGGAAACCACCTTGCGCAATGTCCAGCATTGGCATATGTTCAAGCAAACGAGGCAATAAACAGCGTTCGAGTAGCTTACGAAAGGTGCTGGTCAAGCTAATCGGTCGATAGTTACTGGCCTCAGTTGGATCGCCTTTCTTGAAAATCGGAACGACTTGGGCAGTACGCCACGACACGAAAACCCATGACCAACGCCAACATACTGTGAACAGCTGAGACAAAATCACGGCCAAGGGAGCGGCGATCGGCTTCAGCATTGCACCGGTGATATGATCATCACCGGGTGCTTTGCGAGGGGCGAGCTTGCGGATGGCGGTCTCGATATCGACAGGATGAAATGGTTCATCAGGGTCCGATTCACGACCAAAGCGGATCGACCATTGTGAGGGCGGTTGTCTCTCACCACCAAACACGCCCGACAGATGCGACACCATGACCTCAACCGCCTGCTGAGGCCCATGTGGATGCGAGAACGTGTGGCTGGTCTGCCGATTGCGACGCATATGCTTGATAGCACTATTCATCTCGGCAACTGGTGCTTCGCTGATCCGGGTACAGAATTGCTTCCAGTGACGGCGACGAGTGCTTCGCAACACGGAGTTGAAGGCTTTGTGGGCTGCTTGGAACTCGGTCCACCTTTGGGCTTTCACGACGATGTTGTTCGGTGCTCGGCGCCACCGACGGTACATATCCTCTCGATGGTCTGCGCGTTCTTGTAACTCTTCGGTCCAAAACCATCGCCAGTGCTTTGGCCGCATCTTGCCTCGTGTGACACTAGCATCAAGTGCTTCATATATCGACGCGAGTAGATTAGTGCCAGCCTGTTCTATCTCGGCGACAGGGATGACGGTGTCTTCACTTGCAAGTCGATTTGAGAGGCGGTCTCATAGTGGATCGGATAACCGGCGAAATTCTTCGACATACAATCGAACAACATCCGGATCCTCAAATCGTTGGAGTTTCCAGTGTTGACGTGCTGCATTAGGTTCAGGTAAGCGAGGGATGGCGGTGTGCGGGGCGAATTCAAACACACAAAAATGGTGCGGTGTGTTTAATGAAACATTATCGTATATCTCCATATGCGGATTGTTGACGGCCTGTGCGCGAGATATGAAGAGGTCGATGATGCTGGTGTCTTGGTGGTTTCGGAAAGTCGGTTGCCCATATGCCAAAGACTGGTTCCACACGTGGAGACCGTTGTCCAAAAGCCAGGACGAGAAACCATTGTTGGTGCGCGCGTTGTTTTGAGTGTCGCCTATGGTGCTCATGCGTGCATTAAAGTCACCAAGGATGATTGTGTTGTTGTCAATGCTGAGACGGTCCAGCCGTTCAGTGACTGCGGTGTGCGGAAGTGTTGGTGGTAAGTACAAGGCATGGATGGTGTACATGCCGAGTCGGAGTGAGAGAGTGTTGTCGTTGTGGTGGGGGAGTTGATGGAAATGCATGTTGAGGTCCAGCCTTACTAACAGTGATACGCCACCAAACCCCTTGTTGCTTCGTTCATGTATTGTTGCATAGGTGTGGTACTGAAGCCAGTCAGTAGTGAACCGCCCGCGGATCAAGAAAGTTTCGGTAAGAAAGACCATGTCAAGGTCTTTTTGGATGCAAAAATTAACAATTTCGTCAGGCGATCGGTTGACACCAGACGCGTTCAATAAACCAATGCACAGCTGGTTTATCATTAATCTTGATCCATAGTGTCCGCCTCATCGTTATTGTTGACACTCTTGGGTGACAACAGATTGCGAGCTTCATCAACTGACGAAATCGATTGACGACGACGACGAGATGCTGGTTTGGGACATTGCTGCTGGAATTGTGTCCAATATGCAACATCAACGTGGTGGTGGTCATCTTCGGGTAGTAACGTAAAGTGGCGCATGATTGCGACAGCGAGGTGCTTTTTCGGCATACGGATGCACAGTGCTAGCATACGCTTCTGGTATAGCTCCTTGGCGAGTGCTGCACGTTCTGTTTCCGTCTTTTCAGCAATTACTGCTGGGTTGCCGATCGTTGATGCTGCTGTTGGATTGAAATCGTCTTTGGGTATCGTTTTCTGCTGCTTCAACTTTTCTCGGAGCTCAGATTCGTACGATACATGGATCAACAGACCCACCACTTCATGTGCTGGGAAGTGTACGTCTATCACGCGTTCTTGGTCGATCTGCAACAGTTTCAACGAATGACGGACTTCGCGGTGCGTGACCCGTCGTGGTGTAGGTAGGTACACGACGACGTAGCCAGTTTTGTCACATGCTGGTTAAAACAGTCGTTGTGCGCGCTCGATTTGTTTGGGGGAGGGGGGAACCACCTTCTTTTGCTTTGGGGTAACGTGTTTTGCAGCGACTTTGGCGTACGACGACTTGGCCGTTTTTGCAATCGACTTTTGCTGTTGCTGTTGCTGTTGCTGTTGCTGTTGCTGTTGCTGCTGCTGCTGCTGCTGGCGTTCGATTTTCTTGAACTGTTGCTCAAGACGACGGGCTCGTTGTTCTTCAAGACGCTTCGTTACTACTACTCGCTCTTGTTTGCGTCGTTCGTATTCTGCATCCGTTAGTGCCCAACGTGATTCGCGTGCCCCAGTTGGGTCAACTTCCATGCCTTCGACAGGATGATCCACAGGTGTTACAGTGGGTGCTCCTGCTGTTGTTGCACGTTGCATAGCATCCTCAAGTTTGGCGATATGGGCGTTAGCCTCTTCGAGTTGCGAGCGGAGCTGTTGACTCTCAGCAATTAAAGCATCCATTTGCTTTAATTGCTCCTCGGCGTTGTGCATTCTTCTTTCGTTCGTGGTGATGCGGGTCTCCATTTCTTCGAGACGAGCCAAGAACGAAGGTTGCTGGCGTGGTACTGCTGCTGCTGAGGCGACTGAGGCGATTGACAAGGATGATACCATTGAGTGGTCTAATGCCTGGTCAGCCCAATCATCATCCTGTTGTTGCTGGATTTGCTGTTGTTGCTGCGTGTGTTGCTGTTGTTGCTGCGCGTGTTGCTGCTGTTGGCGCTGCTTATAGACCGCGTATATGCCCCGTGTTGCGAGGCGGCTATTTTTGGCGGTACGCGGTGTTGTTGTCGATGTTGTTGTGTCCCGTCGGGTGATGCCGCTAGCATGTGGGCTTGGTGAACGGGAAGTATTATTGGTTTTGTTCACACGTTCAGAACGACGAAGGCTAGTGCGGACACCGCTCATTGGGGCAATAACGGGAATGCGGGTTAAGGTACGCGTGTTGGTGATGGCGGTGTGTGTTGTGTTTAATTTGCTTTGTGCAAGCACGTTGGTAATTTCGGGTTGATTAATTTTGTATGACAGCGTGGTTGGGCGGACGGAAAAGGTAAGTGTTGGGGCGGGATTCGAACACACGACCTTTGGGGGAGTGGGTTGAAAAAAGTATAAGAAGAGGTGCTTTTCGCCGCGCGCGATGCTCGACAGATGTCTCTCCCCGATCTTAGCTCAGTTGGTAGAGCGGGAGACTGTAGTGCACTGTAATCTCTAGGTCACCTGTTCGAATCAGGTAGATCGGAACCCGCCTTTGTGGTTTATATTTTTTTTGATGCAGTGTTGTGTCGTAGCCAGATTTGGCTGGTCTTCCCTTTTTCCTTTTGTGACACCTGTCCATCATTTGAACACGTAGTCACTTCTCGTTAATACACGATTGTCAAGACACATAGTTGTCCATTGCTTGAACATATATTAGTCTCTCATTACAACACATAGCCATCATAAGATATCTAGTAACAATAGAAAACATATAAGTATCCCCTTCATCATTAAGCAATAAACATCATCTTTCAAGTTATCTTTTATTCTACTCTTACTCTTTTGTGATCTCTCTTTCTATTGGCTATAGTACTTATCTGCCAAAAGGACTCGACAGTTGTCATTTTGTTGTAATTTATATAGATAGAAAACCTTAGGAGTAGACCTAATGTCCTAGATGTTTTAATTTTTTCATGGACATGTGACCTAAGAAAGTAGAAATCACTCCTAGAAAATTAAATAGCTGGTAGAGAAACGCCAACTTTCTCTTTCTAGTAGCAATTCTTTTCTCAGATTGGCCTAAATAATCACCTCTACTTGTGTATTACATAGTGTCTATATTGCACTCTCAATTACTGGATAATTTATATATATTCAGGTTGATACGCGGCATACTTACTTTGCTTTGCTCACCAAACATTGAGTATCGTGGATAATTTTATTAGGACAAGAAGTACAGTGCTCACTCAATAATTCAAATTCGATAACTTTGGTCACAGCCATAAGTGATCGAATTATTGAAATATCGAGTTATGAAATTGGGACTCTATTAAGAAAAGGAATATTTATTAGTAATACATGTTAACTCTAGACTCTGATGTATGATCTGACACTGATCGCTGGTTCAATTCTGTGTCACTAAGCATTTCTATTAGTTTATACTTGTCGATATGTCACAGCCAAGCGATCGATGATCGAATTATTGATTTGTCGATATTTTACTAGTTACTAGCCTAGTCATTTGAGAAAGTGATCGAATTATCGAAAATATCGAGTAATTGAGTATCGAATTATCGAGTGGGCACTGTAATCTTATGAAAATAAGAGTATAAAGCAAGCAAAAAAAATTAGTACAGTGCACATTGCGTGGATTGGAGTAGCTTGATGTCTGTGCGTGTACTTGATATATAGATAGAAATAGCTACATGGCTTATCGACTAATCCTTTGATATAACACCCACAAAGGAATGTCTCTATATGCGTATGCAACTATACGCGATTGTTATTAGGAACTTGGTGTTGCACATCAAAATCTTAAGAGCACTTATGTAAAAATGACTAAGAAAACTTATTCCTAGGTTCTGTTCGAAATATATGGTAGTAATTGTAACTATCGATGATTTAAATGCAGTCAACGATTGCAGCAGTAAACTCCTGATCTGGCATTGTCGACAGCTGATCATGTTGAATATAGACATTGAGAGAGTACCCTTTCAAGATTGTCATTCACATTTGGAAGATCACTACGAGACGGGATCATAGCCTCTACTTCTTTCATTGTTATAAGCAATTGGTCTGGAATGGGTTTTCTGACGTCACTCTGACATTCACGACACAATCTACAAGTTTTGTAGTTTCATGTCTTGCCAACAAACAATTCAATAGGCCGATTTTCACACTTGCAGATAGTACAAATCTTGAGTAGGAGGTTGGTGTTGATGTTGAGTATCTATTGTTAATGCTGTTGACTTGCAATGTGAGGTGATCGAGTTGGTATATAGAATAAAGAATAAAAGCAAAAAAAAAGGTTGGCATTTCTCTACCAGTTATTTAATTTTCCGAAAGGAATTTCTATTTCCCAGGTCAAGTGTCTGTGAAAAAATTAAAACAGTGGGGTAGGTGGAGTAGACTACATAGAGAGAACCTTAAAGATGATATAATAGTAGATAGATTACCTCTATGATAATTATTCATCTAAGGTATTTATACCTTTTAATGAACTTATAAAGATTGATAAAGTATACAGTATCAATATTACTATTATGATTACAAATCTGCTGAATGCTGATGAATAATTGTGGAAGGAGTTAGAGGGATTGGTGCTTTATATGTTTTAAGTAACTATTATTGTGATTGGTATAATAACTCCCTGTAAGTACAAAGGATAAAGAGGAACACTGACAATACATGCCATTGTAGGTATATCCGTAGCAATAAAATTTTTATAACCTATAATTTTTTTTAAAATTTATAAAGTTTCAAGTATTCCGGAGTTTCAAATCGTGCATATAACTAATTTTTACATATAAAAAAAATTGAATTTTTCTTAATATAAAAATAATAACTATCCAATCTATAAGCAAAAACTAAAATAGTCTTATTAAATTCTGAGATACTTATGTATACAGATAACCTAACTAAATCTATTAAAAATATAATGGAAGAAGTAATGGAAGAGTATTTTGAAGATGAAGGTCTTGTTTCAACAAAAGAAAATAAAAAAAATGATGGAAAAAAAAATAAAAGAAAAAATGCAAGATATCAAAAGTAATCACTTTTGGTATTTGAGTAGTAGTAATAATGTACAGGATTTTTCATCTCCTAGCATACATTTGAACTTTTATTTAGGCAGAAGTGATTTGATTTTAGGTAGAGTGGACATGAATGTTAATCTGAGTGGACATGAATAAAAGTTAATCTGGACATGAATAATAATTGATCTGGACATGAATGAAAATCGAGCTGGACATGAATGAAAATTGGGCTGGACATGAATGAAAATTGATCTAGATATGAATGAAAATCAAGCTGGACATGAATGAAAATTGAGCTGGACATGAATAAAGATCGATCTACACATGAATATAAAACGATCTGGACATGAATATAAATCGACCTGGACATGAATATAAATCGATCTGGACATGAGTAAAATCAATCTGGACAAAATTAAAATCAATCTGTACATGAATGAAAATCATTCTGGACAAGAATAATAATCAATCTAAACATAAATAATAGACAACCTGGATATAGTTTTAGTCAACTAAGACATAATAAAAGTTGAAGTAGATAATATATTAAGTGTAACAGAGCAGAATATTTGAGTACTTAAGATTTTCAATTCAAGTCAAGACATAATAGAAGTTAAGCAGTATAAAGCCAATGTTAAGATGTAGTAGTATGGCTGTTTCACTCGTGACAAGAAGCTTGTAGGCTAATGTACAGGAAATGGCAAGGGTGCGTCAGAGGCTCACTGTGCGCATAAGCCTATTTTGCTGCTGTGGGAACAAGGCCTGAGCGTTTCCCCTCATTTCATTTTACCTGGGTTGAGTTTGAGACAGATTGGAGGCTGGTGGCTGAGGTAGGCGGAAAGTGTAGGGTTTATTAGCAGCAGCAGGGATCTTTTTTTTTTCTCATTACCATTCGCCATGGCAAATCAACAGCTGCGACGCACACTTGTAAATGGCTCCTACTCTCTTCACGATGAACAAAAAACAAGGAAAACAAAACGGCACAAGCCACAGATTTATTGAAAAACGAAATGAAGGTAACTGTTTTCTTAAAAAAAGCATGTGCTCAAGATTTGTAAGGAGTAGACCGCCGTTACTGCTGCTTAAAAAAAACGCTGGGTAAGTGAACAAGGGAAGGAAAAGGTTATCGGTTGTGCTTGGGGTATAGCTTTAGTGGACATATGCCCATTCAGAATTACTGCTTCTTTCTCTTTTTCTCTGTATATACGTGATGCACCATCTTGCACCAATCCAACGTCAAACTTACGTGTGTAATACAACATCGTCCTCTACCTGCACAAACGATTCGTACTCACAACAAGAACGACGCAACAATCTTCTTCTCCACTACTCAAACTCAATTATATACAACATGATGCTGATCCACCATTGGCTTGTAAAATATACAGCCTGACGTATTCACCTTTCACTATCATGTACGCCCATATTACACGATGACGACTATGACGCCGGTCTTTTGTTTTAATACTTGTACGCTTAAGCACATCATCATCGTAATGACGGTCATCTCTTTCTTTGCTGTTTGTATACACATCAACGCGATGATAATTATATTCTTATGATGCATACACACCACTACAACTATAATCCTCCTCTGCAATTCGCTGTAGTCGCACACACATGATGGCAACGACGATTACCTTTCTTTTTGCATATGCCAACACAACATTGCCGGTCTTGATGGATAAGGTAGTTACAGTATGTATGCTGACGGGTGGAATGTAGTGTTTTATTATTGTTACTGTAGATGTTATGGTTGGGATAAAATAATAAAAGTAAAAGATCATACATTATGTAGTCATTATGTTTGAATTGTTTGCATAA
Organism: Zychaea mexicana; assembly: GCF_025766255.1. Classification (NCBI taxonomy): domain Eukaryota; kingdom Fungi; phylum Mucoromycota; class Mucoromycetes; order Mucorales; family Lichtheimiaceae; genus Zychaea; species Zychaea mexicana. Next base: position 18,909 of record NW_026516754.1, on the reverse strand, counting down.
ACGGGTGTGAGATGGGATTGCATGTTATTACAAGTGCTTCATGGATATAGCTCTGAGCGGTGTTAATAATATGGCAGGGACAAAGAAGAAAAGGCGTTTGCTGTTATGAAGGAGGACACCACTGGCGCACAGAATTCCCTGCTAAAAATTGCCTGCTAAATCCATTTATTTACTAAAATTAGCAGTTTTCAAAACCAGAGTTAGTCACTAACGTTGCTAACTTTCAATTTAGCTGACTACCCCCTTTTGCCCAGAGGCCATTTTTCCACCCCCATAAATTGATAGAAACACCTGCTTATTGTATGTCATTATATACAATGTGTAGTTGTTTTACTCTCAGATAATTTTGATACAGCAGCTTAAAGGTATGATCGTATGTATATAATTGGTAGGAAAAACATGAATGGGATTAATATACTACAGCTTATTATCTATTGATTCTAACAGACAGACAAATTAGTGGTAGTTCTGTATTTGCTCATTGTTGTATGGTAAAAATGTGAGAAGAACTAAAATAAGCTCTTTTATGAGTTTTGAGATATAAAAAATTAATGGCTTATAGAAAATGGATTCTTTGGATAATTGTAATATGAGAAGTAACATAATGGTACGTAAGGGCGTATAAAATCAAATACGGAATAAAAGAAAAGTACAGACGTAAAGCATTGATTATCAGCATATAGTACAGGTCTTTACTCTGGCACATCATTGGTGTCAACGTCTTCGTGGATGCCGAGCTCGTGCTGCAAGTCTTCGATGCTTTCTTCCCCGCTCTCCGCACGCATCATTCCCATAATGATATCCGCGAAAGATATAATCAAACTGTCCTCAGGACATTCTTCCTCCTCGTCATCCTCTTCCGCGTCGTTTATTTCGATCCCCTCAAGACCCGAAGGCTCTTCCTGCTCCTGCTGATGCTCATACTGCTCTTGTTGTTGCTGGTAATATTGCCAGGAATGGCCGTGCACCTTCTTGTAGAGTTTTTCAATCGCTGGTAACTTGCGGGAAATGAGGTTTCGATATGCTTCCCCCCGTTTTTCTTCTTCTAATGCTCTATAGATTCGCTTGCATCTATTCAAAGCATATGATTTAAGCTGCTTTTCTTCATCCTAAAATGCAATTTTACATTGTAATTAGTACATTAACCACATCTAACGTCTTTATACTATATAAAATAAATTTACCGATAACAACCAAAGCTCCTCAGTAGCGCGTTCTACGTTCATGAACTGTCGAAGGGCACGGAAGTCAACATCTGTTATCGCATCTGGTTCCCAAAATGAACTATTATCGAAGGATTTGATGTCATTGAACTTCACATCCTGAAAGCTTGAATTCAGCGCTTTACTGGCTTCGTTATAGTTATTTAATGCTGTTTTCGCCTTTGCTGTTGCATTATTTACGGATTTAAGCATCTGTGAGCTTGTTGTATGTCCTATTATTATATTTATTAGTATTTAGAGGTTTGTTAAAACTTTTATGCGTTACCTAGCTTGCCCGACCGATGCAGAATATCTTTTAACATTGTCTGCCCAATAAGTATAGTTTTCAACTTCTCTTTGGCAATATCACGACTTCTTTCCAACATTCGCTTTTGCACATTAATGAATGCGGAACAAGTTCTGGTCCATCTGGTTTCGATGCCAAGCTTATTTTCAATGACTTCACATCTTTTAAAGCTTTTGAGTAAGATGTTTCAAAGGAAGGAAGCTGCGTCAAGATATCAAGAGTTTCTTCATGCGATAGTGGCTGTTTCAATTCTGCGATCACCGCGTCGGATTTATCCCTTATTGCCATGTGCATAATGAGTATCGACAGGTTTACGTGTGGACGACTATGTAATTAACCTACTTTGTATCATAGTAAATAATAAGACTTCGGACGTATTTTTCTTCATTTTCTTGCATTTGAGTTCGCAGCACTGCATGATCGCTGCGTATTCTTTGGGAGAATCTATCCCATTCAGTCTGGAGCTCTTGATTGCTTTTTCCTGCTACTTCTTTGTCAAGATACGATAGTGATTCTAAAAGTATTTCGTTTGCATGCTTTTTGCGCCGTGATAGGTTTATCGCTGATGAAGCAAATAGATACTTTGTTAGATTAAATAATATACTATTTTTTACAGAAAAAACTTACGTAAAGTCGAAACACGAATTTGCTTGAAGTGTGATATCGCATGACAAAGCGTCAGAACTCTGTTTTTTGCGCTCATTGGTCGAGTGATGGAAACGAACTGTCCCAAATACGACCAAAGTCGCTCCATGCCCTCTCCATCGGTCAAGCCAAGCCCTTTGACATAACGTGGGTTATAGTCGACTTGACACTTCATCGAATGTGCATACGCGTGAAAAACGCTAACTGCGATCTTCGTGTTATTTTTGTCCCTGAGCTCGGGAAAATTGCTCTACATGTGTCAAACATCATCGTAAATGTTAGAAAAGCACACTAAGTAGCCCTCGAAGTAGTATAGTAAATTATCGTTATGCTACAGTACATACTCGTATGGCTGATTTGATTCGACAAGCGATGTCATACATCAATGCCTCAATTTTCACGCCTGGCTTTTGCAATAAGACGTCAATGATGGCAAGGGCATACTTGAATCTGTATTTTCGACGATTTCAAGCAATATCGTAAGTAAATGGAGAAACAAAACAATGAGTAATAGCAGTTAACATTGTCACTACTTACTTTTCTCCAGATTCAAATATATTTGTGAATTCTAAAGGAATATCATGTCGAGCGCAGATAGCTCCTACTAAACCACTTTCATGACAGAGGGGATCACCGCGAGAAGCGTTTGCGGTTGCTTTAAAACTGCTGTCACAGTTACGTGATGCATCACTAACTCCTTCACGGATGGTATGATCGTCATACTTGGCTTGATGCTCGTCAGCGGAAAAATACCGTTTCTCGACATACTTTTCTTTGTCGTGCTCATTTGCTTTATAACGTTTAAGCTGCATATTGCCATCGATAGCGATAAACATTCGATTCTAAGCGACGAATATAATGCTTATCAGCTTTATGTAATAACATACAATACTACATTAAATGATGCTCTTACTGGAGGACACGCAGGACATCCGTATTCTTCTTTTGCCCATTCATTTTCCGATACCAGTTCTTCTTCTACTAGCGTGGCAATCTCTAAATACTTAAAGAACGCATGGCCGAGATTTTTACGCAACGTTTCATCTTTCTATAAACACATCGTAATTAATCGCAATTAGAGTGCCGTTTGAACCAATGTATGATTGTTCCTCGTGCGTTACTAACATGGAAATCATGAACGTGAGATACGGTGCTTCCAAATGCTTGGACAGCTGTCTGTCCAAACCCTCGAAGCGTGGCGTAAAACTCCAAAACATAGAGGTGAAACGCCATTTCTGGCTGCGTGGGTGTTGCTGCAAGCAAATGATGCCTCATAAGGTATACTGGTTCATCGGGATAACATTGTTTGCAATAAATGAGCGTTCCCTTTTGTATACCTACATATCAGAACGATTATTTAGTTGTAATGCATGGATAATGTCAAACATATATCATACTGATCAAATTCACTCTGTACCAGTCATGTACACGCAATCAACGTTACGCGTCACCATTTTAGGTTTGGCACATCCATTACAAGGTTCTACTGCGGTGTTGAGGTTTGTCGCTTTGTACTGTGGACCGTCGCCCTCAAAACAGGCAATATAAGCTTGAGTAAGCTTTGGCATTAGTTCTCCCCAAGCTTCCTTGACTCTCTCTACGCGGCCTTGATTGGTACGTGTGGGTGGCGAAGTAAGAGGAATATTCATTTCATCATCGTCACCAACGTCATACTCCTCTGCATAATCATCCCACGCACTCGCTAAACGACAATACTGTTAATAATTAGATGTTACAATGAATGGTATACACATGCATCATACCATCTTGACTTGTCGTAGGTCTAGAAGAGGTCTCAGTGCGAAATCGTTTTTCATCGCTCGCATGTGCAGTTTGCACATCGTCTGGCTGTGCGAGCCGCTTTCTAACCGGAACAAGAACTGGCTTCCCTTTCTTAAACACTGCGTCGCCGTTTTTGTTTCTTTTCTGCTCGTACCCAGTGCTGAAATTCTCAGGTTGGATTTCATGATCCTTGTATTTGATTGTATATTGTGATTTTTTAGGTGGCATTGCGATAAGGGAAAAAGATCAGATATTAAAAAAGTAAAAATAGTGGAAAAGGAGCAAGAAAAAGGGTGTAACATACAATTTATTGACAAGCTATTCAAAGGCTGAGAGAAACAAAAAACTCATTTATTCTGTTTCATCTACCTCGTGAATCAATAACTTATTCTTTTTACCTCTATCACAAAAATCAATTGTTAAATGATCTACAAACTTACCATCTCCAAGCAGTTTGACAACTTCGTCTTTTAGCCCTTTATGCAGTTGGGCTAACTGACCATCCCGTAATAATACCGGTCTGAGAGCCGTTGGATGGTATTGGTCTTTTTCATCCTTTCCGAAATCGAACCCAACCAATCGAAGCCGCTTCTTCTCGTTGTAATAATGGGCGGTAAGGCCAGCATCATCGGCAGTTCGCTTGAACTCACCCCAAGGAAATTTGCGCGTTTCCTTTTGCGTCTTTTCCTCTAAAAGATATTAAATGCTCACCACATCAATAAGGGTCTGGTGTTTTATCAACTCCACTTACTGTACAAATTTCGCATCATTATGCCAACACTCTCCATCGTGGCATTTGAACAACGTCCAGATTTGGCGCTTCTTGCACCATTCTCATGTCTCATCGACTCTATATCAGCAATAACAGCATCAAAATAAAGCATCACTACTTGTAAACATCTGCATATCTTACCGGAACGTCCATTATGCTCTATATAGGGGTATAATGGATCTAAGTGAGTATTATTTACACAAGTTGGGATTGTTCAGATATTCACCTCTACATTTGGATTGAAACGTCGAGAACATAGCGCCTGTCACCAAGGCGTGACGTGAGGCACCTAGAAACAGAGTAAGGTTCAATGTATGCTTAAAATAATCACACCTTTACGTACCTGAATTATGGTACGCCATTTCGTTGTCCCAGTCTTCTGGATGATCACTATTGAGCGTTACAGCTGCATCCGTATCGAGCTTCTCCTTCATTTGGTGCAGCAATGCACAAAGTTCATCCTTCAAGGATTTTGCCAGTTTTGCACGGTCATCAGGATTACTCGGCTTCGCTGATCGTTTTTGGTTTTCATCCTTCACCCTTTGCTGAAGATATGTTTTCGCACCTTCGCTACGGTCCTTGAAGTGATCCTTTAGAGTTTGATCCTTGGTGCTGGTAAACTCGAAGCTTTCTGGAAGTCCCAACTCTACGATTGCAGTAAAAACTATTATTACAATGCATGGTATCGGCATATCTTTACTGACCGCTTTTTTCCTCAGGAGTTCCCCTCGAAGCCAACGCGACGAAGATATTCCACTCAGAGAGATCCCTTTCGGGAATCTTATATGGAAGAGTAGTTGAATGCCTAAAGTGGTTCGAAGATTGGGTCGTTGACATTGTGAGATGAGTGCAATAAGCTCTGCGTAAGTCAGTGCTAAATAGAGGGAAGAGAGTAATGCCAGCTAAAAAGAAAGTTAACAAAATTAGTGACTAACGCTGGTTTTGAAAACTGATAACTTTGGCAAATAAAAGGATTTAGCGGGCAATTTTTAGCAGAGAAAACTGCGTGCATGCGGTGAAGGAGGAAGTTTCTTTGCTATTACAACAGCAACTTTATTTGTTGTTAATAACAACAACTATAAACAACCGACAAGTTACTACCCTTGACGACATTCGCTACGCTCTCTCTCACTCGACTGTACGTAGAGTTCTTGCACTCATTCCAAATGAGTTCGTGTGCGTTCCTGCTGCTCGATGGCAGATTTTCAAGGATCACATCTCGGAATTGTGTGGCTACAAATGGGTTCACAAACGCGAGACCGTGCATGGCTCCAGACGCTCTGCCATGCAATATCAATAATTACAGTAACCATCCTTCACCACGAAACAACATCCTTCGCACTTGTATGACTCTTATAGAACCTTCTTTTTTGTCTTTCTTATATATCGGCCATTATACTTTATTTTCATCCAATCCATATCAACACAAACGGAAAGAAACCCGTCAGTTATCCTTCTTACTATCTACAGCTCATTCATCCATAATGACCGGCGATGTTAACATTGTTATATGCAAAAGGAAAAAAGTAATCGCGTCAGGCTGTATGTTTTGCAAGCCAATGGCGGATCAGCGTCATGTTGTATATGATTGTGTTTAAGTAATGGAGAAGAAGATTGTTGCGTCGTTCTTGTTGTGAGTACAAATCGTTTGTGCAGGTAGAGGACGATGTTGTATTATGCATGTACGCTTGACGTTGGATTGGTGCAAGATGGTGCATCACGTATATACAGAGAAAAAGAGAAAGAAGCAGTAATTCTGAATGGGCATATGTCCACTAAAGCTATACCCCAAGCACAACCGATAACCTTTTCCTTCCCTTGTTCACTTACCCAGCGTTTTTTTTAAGCAGCAGTAACGGCGGTCTACTCCTTACAAATCTTGAGCACATGCTTTTCTTAAGAAAACAGTTACTTTCATTTCGTTTTTCAATAAATCCGTGGCTTGTGCCGTTTTGTTTTCCTTGTTTTTTGTTCATCGTGAAGAGAGTAGGAGCCATTTACAAGTGTGCGTCGCAGCTGTTGATTTGCCATGGCGAATGGTAATGAGAAAAAAAAAGATCCCTGCTGCTGCTAACAAACCCCACACTTTCCACCTACCTCAGCCACCAGCCTCCAATCTGTCTCAAACTCAACCCAGGTAAAATGAAATGAGGGGAAACACTCAGGCCCTGTTCCCACACACTGGGTGTGTAGGCTAATATCAAGTGGTTAAAAACAGCTTGATAATAGCTTGATAATAGCTTGCTATGTAGTTATCACGTTGTTTTTGAACAGCTTGATAATTATGCAGAAACAGCTTCGATTGTTATTATCAAGCTGTTTTTCACCACTTGATAATTTGCTCATACATGTACGTGGAAATAGGGGTTTTTGATATCATGTATGCAGTAGTGGTTGGGTTCTATATCACATTACATATGGATTGGGTACTAGGTGCAGTCAAATTCGCAACAAAGTTCTGCATCGCATATTTTAATGTACTTCTTTACATGCATACTGATCAAAGCAGCAAGGCAATTGGTTGTATAATTATTTTTTGGATCGTGAAATTACGTGTTATGGTTGATCGAAACCGGTTTTATTATTAAAAATTGATTGACGATTATTATAAATAAAAACATGCTATAGAGATGAAACTAAGCAAAAATTTCTATTCTAAAGGGAAGTGCTATATTGGTTGGTGTGCTGGGGCAGCATTGGCATGACAACAAAGAATTGCTAATCTACAGCAAGGCGATTAGCAAAAATAAGAGGGCCAAATCGTAAGAGGAGAACTCAGCAGCAATGTCTAAGAGGCGAGATACATAAAGAGAAAAAAAGTAGAAACGAAGATAGAAAGAAAGTATACTTACAGATAGCGCTACTTGTGTGGCAACAGTCAGGTGCAAACAAAGACTCTGAATAAGAAGATATAAATGCTAACAGCTTCAGATAGTTGAAAGCGTAGGCAAATAAAATATAAGGGACTATTAGTATCTGAACCTCTCAACCATCAGAAAAGACTGTAAAAAGAGGAGAGAGAGCTTACACCGTTTCCTTGTTACTCAGTGATGATGTCTTGAAGATTCATAAAGAATGCAGTTAGTGATTGAAAGAACATCATCGGTACAAAGTTGAAAGTATGTGAAAGATAGAAATGACCATGTTACATAGATTCTTACCATAGAAAAAGAAGATTCATGGTAGGTGATAAAATACGACGTGGAAGTATGAAAAGAAGAAAAAAGGGAAAAGAAGAGACAGAATAACCAATTCATGCAGTCAGGGAAAATATAACAATCTAAAAAAAAAGTCATTTAGGCAAGTTCCTGCTGTCCACAACTCCATCATCACCACCCTGCATAGGATCATTGTGTATCCCTATAAAAACGTCCCCCAATTAATTAATCCCAATAGAACTTACCTTATCCACACCTTCAATCCACACTACTACATAGTAAGCGTAAATAAGTAGCGTTGACCATATAGTTATTGAGTGCCGTACACTGAAATACTGTGTAGATGCCCACAATAGGAGAACGCAATGCTGCCAGACAGCAACGCATCGAAGAACGTCGGGCTGCTGTTGAGCGGGAAAATTCCACCAATGCCATATTGGCGATGGAAGATCGTATAAGAACGCTGGAGGCACATCGCGCCACGCAAGAACACCAACTGCAGGCTATGGCAAACGTGGTTGCTCGACAGGCGCAGGTGCAACAACAAGCAGCAACACAAGTTGCGGATAACCTAGCTGTGGTCAGTACTCATGGCCAAGGCGCGCAAATGACCCGTGCACCGGATATTTCTGTAAGAAAGTTGATAACATCTTCTTAATGGAAGTAACTAGCATGATATCCTGATATAATTATATAAAGGATGCGATACGCCATCATCACAACGTTTTGAAAGAGGAAGGCTTTCGTTGGAACGAAGGTTTTCGAAGCACCCATAACCGTAGCGTTCGTGCCAGTATCATCGAGTACGTACTAGGCCTCGGTCAGTTTGTAATCACGTATGATGAACTGGCCAAAAAGGTGTACACGTACTTTGACAATACGCGCACGAGTAATCGTCAGTCAGCTGAGCGTGCACCACGAAGAAAGGTGATCAACCGCCGCAATGGTCGTCGTCATATGGTAATAGATATAGTATGTATGCTGTTAGTATTAGTCTCATGATATATGTTGAGTAGAAGTTCAAGCGACGTCTCGCAGTCTTCCGACGGCATCAGGTCCAGTTGGAGGCGTCCTACCCAGGAGGGGAGGCATTACTCCAAGTTGAGTTTATGTCTGAAGAAGAGACGGACGGTGAATACACTGATGAAGTAGGGAAGCGCGTTGTGGTCCGTAAGCAGCAATGGCGCAATGAAAGGGTATGTATTTTGGAATGGTTCGTCGTGGCTTCTTTGGCAGAGATTTTGACAAACTGTTTGCAGGCCAATTTGTTTTTACAGCATCTAGATGCGAACAGTCCTGCTACTGAGGCCAACAAGTTGACGAGAGTGGATGGTGTTGATCCTGTTGCCTTGCCTGACAGCGCTCGTGAGAAGCTGGCCGGTTGGGTAGAAGATGTTTAAAATTAATAAAAAGAATAAAATGGTCGCATGGCTGTATGCCGTGTGGGTTTGGGGTGGGCACAAACACAGTGATGTTGCAATTGGGGGTACTGATGGCACAACTTATTTTTCAGCCACTTTGGAAAAAAAACGGGGTTTCCCTTTTCACCTTTCATATTATCTACGCGTTGTTTTCTTACACTTACTCACATTCGCACCATTAAACTGATTACTTGCAAATGCTGGTAAAAAGGCTACTTGCTCTTCCCAACTGCAGCCCCTGGAAACAGATCATAATCGTACTTTGTATGGAAAGCGTATGTCAAGAAGAATTTTTAAAACGAAAAAGACGAGAAAAAGAGGAAAAGCAAAGAGTGGGATGATTACGCCAACATTTTTTTTGGCAAAGGGATAACAACTGTTCGTGCGTTTGCGCTTGACTGTGCGCCGAGTTTTACGACAGCGATTTGTCCATACAAACGATGAACCAGTAGAATGCAATCCCACGCTGGAGCTCGAAACCGACTACGCCAAGTTTCAATAAAAGAGTCTGAGAATCGTTGGCCGTCGTTGTCTCCGTGGATGCCGTACCAACGGACGTAGGCAAAAATATGCTCGGTCTGCTGACTGTGAACAAGCTGCTTATGGCGAAAGAAAAACTGGATTTCGCAAGGCCAAGCCATTACTTCCCCACGGTCGTCAGCATGGAAGAGAACCTGCGCATATGCACCCCGTCGCGATCGCGCCTCGGTGCTGCGGTAAGTCTGTCCCATCATTGTTATCGTCTTGATTTTCCAGTATTGATCACTGACAAAACCTTGCCCATCACCAGCTTGGTTATGACGACGGAAAGGCACACCATATGCTACTTGGTAAAATTCGAACAAGAAATCATACAGTTGAGCAGGCATATATGCTATCCGTCCGTAGTCCAAAGGATATGCGTCTGGCGGTAGCGGCTCGCTTCCTGTGACAGAAGTGGCTCTAACATCGGTGGACAAAGCCAGAAACGCATGGACATCGAACTGATGCTGCATAACATTGACGGCTTGTGGGATCGGCTGCACAAGGTCCAGAAAAGCATTTAGAAAGCTGAAATGGTGTTGGCGATTTTCGAAGAGGGCTTCAAACGATCGGACAAAATCGCGAGCTCCGGTCTTCTGTAAGAACTTCTTCATGAACGTCACCTCAAAAGCATCCTTCTGGTTGGTATCAATCTCCTTTAGATACCCGTTGTATCGTTCGAAAGAAAAGAGCCAGTACGCATACAAGGGTCCAAAATCTTCAATCGTTGCGTCCAAATGCATGTGGAGGTGCATGTTAGGTGTGACTTCCTCCGCGCCGTACAGTCGCTCAAAACCGGTGCAAAACTGCTGGAGCAGAGTGCTTGCTTTTGCAATTTCGTCCATAGTTATTGACGGCTTAACCAACAAACGACATGCATCCACGAATATCAACCAGTTTTGCAGATACATACGCGGAAGATGGCCATCGAGCACCAAAGGCGAGTACACGATGCACCACGATTTCCAGTCGTCGGCGGTCATGAATGAGAAACCACTTTCGATTTTACGCTTCAAGGTAACATAATCGGGCGGGAGGACGATGCCGTTTGCGAGTACTTGCATTTGCTCTAAGTCGGCTCTTGTGAGCAGTTCTCGATCGATCCATATTTTGGTCATCCGCTTTGTCGTGCCAAGGAACAGATTGTGCATTGGATCGATGATCGTGCAACGGACTGGATCAAAGTAGTGAAGTCGGTGCAGCTCGGACCATCGTGTACTATTCTCACGTTCAAGCGACCGCCTTGCTGTCATCGTCGGCGCAGCACGCCACTGCTCAGCACAGGCTCTATTTCCCTCGTACGTCCTCAATGCCCAGGTTTCGACGTCGAATCCGGAGTAATTGATGTTGGTCGTGGCCGGAAAAACATTAAATCGACGATCGCATTTATGGCAGGCACAAAGGCTGGCATGAGACGTGAAGCCGCTTGTTTTACGTGCAGCAGGGATATCACAAGCATTGATGAGCAAGGCCAAGCGGACCAATGTTCCTTGTCGGTGCTCACACGTCCTGATCAATTTGCCATTGTACCATTCCAACAATTCATCAACTAATGGACGGAGAAAATGATTCATGTCCGAGGTACTTGCTTCTCGTGGGCCCGGCATAACACCAACGAGAATGACATTTTCAGTCTTGAAGCGCTCGGACCGGGGAAGATTGTTGACAGATAAGTAAATGGCACCGCATGAGTATGTTGAGTTTAGGAATGGGCCGAACCAGTCTACATTCAACGTCAACAATAGGGATCGAAGCTGCTCAACAAAAGGTCTGCCATCACCGTCTCGAAACTCTCGCCACATATCACCATCGAAGATGTCAAAAAATGTGTCCGCAACTCGTCTGCGGTCTCGCCATTCCTCGATCTTTGCTTCAAATCCTGGTCACATAAAAAGCCTCTCGATACTCGCAGATAAGGGCTGGTACGCATACACCTTTATGGGAACCCTTCGATTGCCACTGATCTTGAACAATGCATTGCCGCACAAATTACCATAACGGATGTCATCGTTGGTGCATGTTGTTGGGCAGTCAGGGTCAGATAAAAGGTACAGGCTATGACAACGAGAGCAGCACACATAAATGCGTACTCGGTCGGTCAGCGCAGAGAAGCCAGTAAGGCGACGGAGAGTTGCAAGTGAGCCAGGAATGGAAACATTAGGTTGCAGATCACCAAGAAGTAGAATACAAAAGTCAATGATCGTGCACGACAGATGCTCCGAGACGAAGTGTAATTGGAACAACACAAGGAAAAGAATGACAAAGATGAACGGATGCGGATAAGTATGAAGCTGAGGGACGGTAGGAGGAGGAGGAGGATCAAGGTAAGTGTCTTTTTTTCAGAAAAAAAGCATTAATTTCTGTCATTTCGTACAATAAAACCGTTTTGTGCAAAACCAACCTTGTTCGATATTGCCATTTCCAATGTTGGCTTCATCATCGCCATACTCAACATCGTCAGCATTGACAACAAGATCATCGTTGAGATCTGTCTCGGAATCGTCTGTTTCTTCAAGCGAGAACACATTGTCCTCGGCAGAAAAAGGTGTGAAACGGCGGCCTGCAACGGTATCTATTTACTCAAAGATAGTAAATCGTCTATCCCCATGTTTATTGCATTTACACATCATCGTCATACCAGGGGAGGAGGGAGAATCATCGATCATGTCTATATCCATATCGAGATTGTCACCTAGAGGTGATGAGGATGACGATGGATTTTCTTGCGGTAAAGTGCTCTCAATATCGGCAACGATAGCACTCACTGTATATACAGCACATAATAATGAGACTTATGACATTTCAATACTATGAGACGATTCTGTTAAAGTACCATTGTGCGAGTGCTGTCTCTGGCTTGGTCAAAATCGCAGTTTCGGTGATATTCGCGTATTCTGCGGCTCACCATTAGATAGCCTCCACCAGCCGAAGAACACCGCGTGCAAAGACACGTAACAAAAGGCTCGTTGCGATCACGCTGCATTATGAAAAAAAATGAAATGAAGACAAATGAGCGAGGAGCCAGTACCAGCACTGAACCGCTTATATTCTTTCAAGTGCACCCTTAAGTTTTTCCCTAGTATTTTTTCTAGTTGCTACTATAGTCATTGTCCTGCACTTTTCCCTATGTGGGTTTGCTATCTTTGACATTATGCACCGACAATAATGCATCAGGGGATCTAGTTGCTTTTTTGCTTTTCTTTTCTGTCTATGCAAAAAATTAAGGAGATAAATTAAAATCATATATGGTCATTGCATAGCTGCGTAGTATTGATGCATGGCAATCCTCATCCCCCAGAAAAAGGATGATGAAGGGACTGTGTATGAAGAAATATTTTTGAGGGGGACTATCTTTTTGAGGGGGACTATCTTGAGGAAGCTAATGCCTTCACAAAGAATGCAGTGACATCCACTATATGATTTCATGCATCAACTTTTTTTTCCCAATTGCATACCAGGTTGCTTTGTAAATTTCTGCACAGAACTACCGAATGTGGCAGCTGGAGGTGCCATAGGATACATATCTGTTTTTTTATTCAATCTGGCCCCTTGCCAGGTAATTATCAAGCTGTTTTTAAAGAACTTGATAATTCGTTTTTCGCGCAGTAACAGCAGCAAAATAGGCTTGTGCACACAATGAGTCTCTGACGCACCCTTGCCATTTCCTGTACATTAGCCTACAAGCTTCTTGTCATAAGTGAAACAGCCATAATACTACATCTTGACATTGGCTTTGTACTGCTTAACTTCTATTATGTCTTGACTTGAATTGAAAATCTTAAGTACTCAAATATTCTGCTCTGTTACACTTAATATATTATCTACTTCAACTTTTATTATGTCTTAGTTGACTAAAACAATGTCCAGGTTGACTGTTATTATGTTCAGGTTGTCTATTACTCATATTTAGATTGATTTTTATTCTTGTCCAGAACGATTTTCATTCATGTACAGATTGATTTTTATTTTGTCCAGATTGATTTTACTCATGTCCAGATCGATTTATATTCATGTCCAGGTCAGTTTATATTCATGTCCAGATCGTTATATATTCATGTCCAGATCGATCTTTATTCATGTCCAGGTCAATTTATATTCATGTCCAGCTCGATTTTCATTCATGTCTAGATCGATTTTCATTCATGTCCAGATCAATTATTATTCATGTCCAGATTAACTCTTCTTTATGTCCACTTAGATTAACATTCATGTCCACTCTGCCTAAAATTAAATCCCTTCTGCCTAAATAAAAGTTCAAACGTCCGCTAGGAGATGAAAAATCCTGTATGTACATATGTACATAAACGTGGAAAGAAACAAGGATATATGTGTCACAAAAAATCAATAATAGTTTAGAAGGTCAAAAGCCTGATTATCTTTGCTATAAACATAGTAAAAAGCATATAATAAAAAAAAGAAATAAAAAAGATCAAAAAAAAATAAAAAAACCAGAATTACCCTGTGTTATTGTAAGCAAATATGGCCATAAAAAAGATATAAAGAAAGTTAAAAAAAGAAAAATAAAAAAAAATTATGTTTGCAATAGCGGAATAATTAACTTTGTAGATATTATAAACAAGATAATGCAATACTAATAGTAGCTGACTTTACTCATTATAAAACTAAAAAAAATAAAGGAGTTTATCTTCTATTAAATAGAGCATGGTCCTTACGATTTCAATCCCAGCTAAAATCCAGATTTGGAAATAGCAACATGTTTTTTGTTTGTGTTTTTTCACTGTCAGGAACGTGTGCATATTCCGTTGTTGTCTTTCAAAACAATTATTACTGTGCTTTCAAGTATTCAATAGTACAATGAGTTCGCAAGAGGTGTGTTACTTGACTTAATCAACCGCCAACAATATTTGAGGCATTTTCTTGAGATTCGTTGCAAAAAGCTTAAATCACTATGATAACTAATTTTTTTTGTTGGGGTGTTGAAGCAATCTACTACTCATCAAAACTGTAACTGTGGTTCAAATGTCGACAATGGACCATGCCCAGCTCATTCTCGCAATGTTCGTCGTAGAATAGGCAATGTATGTTTTGCGAGTCTATATATATTTATATTTGTATTACTGCAGTCTGTTTACTTTGAGAAATCGGTATGTAGATTGTTTTTGAAGACCCCACCGCTCCTGCTACTTCGAGAACTTGCGTCTGTGGCTCGACCACCCACCAAAGACGTTCCTCTAGGCTTTGCCCTCTTAACCCTCGCAACCAAGGTATTTACCTGAATTGATCAGTTTGGTATAATAATATTTTTGCTGATAGAACTACAGTTGCTGTACTTCCTACTTCTCCTTCTCCACCAGCTGCCACCGTTGTTGCCGTCAATGCTCAACCATCCGCTCCTCCTCTACCAGCACCACCTACCACTATCAACGCTCAGCCGCCTCCTGTCGTGGCTACCAACTCTCCGTCTCCTCCACCTACACCTGCCGCCAATCCTCCTCCAGCAACGCCTGCTGCTGTTACTGCCACCCCACAAGTTACGCGTTGCTCCAGTTGCTGGGCACCAACGCACACGCGCCGCACCCACCGCCTCTGTCCATTTAACCCAAGCAATGTCGAGCATGAGCATGGGGCGCAATACCGCATTGCGCGTGTAGTCCCCTTCGATCCAGAAGACGTTTTTGGGCCAAACGTATGCTATACTGCCGGCGACTCCTTCCATCGTCATATGTTGCCACGTATGGATACTGTTTGTCCGTATTGTGGTGCACTAATGTGGTTGGATGAAAAGCTCACGATATCATCCATACGCAATCCTCGCTTTGGTCTCTGCTGCCTTTCCGGAAAGATCCAGCTGCCAATTCCTCGCGCTCCTCCTGTTCCTCTCCGTGACCTCCTAACGAATCGTAACAGTAATGATCCCGTTAGTGTCAACTTCCATACCAACATCAGGGCATATAACAGTATGTTTGCATTTGCATCCATTCTTGGTGGCAACGTCGATCCTGTCTTAGCAAGTGGTGCAGGCGGCGTACCCACTTACCGTATCAATGGTACATTGTATCATGCTGTTGGTGCGCTAAGACCTGATAACCAGGCGCAAGCGAACTATTCGCAGATCTATTTTGCAGATACACAGGAGCAATTGGCAAGACGTACGACTTTGTATTCTGGGCTCCTCCGCGAGACGATCGAAATACTGCAAGGTGTAATGGAGACGCACAATCCTTTGGCGCGCACATTCGTTTCTGCTGTCGAAACCCACGGTGATCAGCCACTTGGAACACTTCAGGCTGTAATTCGTCAAAGCGACTTGGGCCGTCGCTACGATCAACAGGGTTACCCTGAAGTAGCAGCAATGGTGGTAGAACGTACTGTGGATGGCACTGCACGGGAGCATGACTTCGTCATTCACGATCGTGCAGAAGGTCTTCGTCGTATCAGCTCCTTGCACGCATCGTATATGCCGCTCCATTACGTCCTGATGTTCCCATTTGGCGATAATGGATGGTTCCAAGGTTTGACTTGCGAGTCGGTGTCGCACGACACGATCCAAGTAACGCTGCGTGAGCACTGCACGTACTTGCTCATGATCCGTAATGGCGACCGCGAATCGTTCCTGCACTACTATGGGCGTCTCTTCCAGCAGATGGTGGTTGACAACTACGCACGTATCGAATTTTCCCGCCTTAACTTCATCCTCACCCACCAACGAACGATACGTGCTGAGTTGTATAGTGGTGTTGGTGATAACGTCGATCCCAGGCAAATTGGTCGTGCAGTCATTTTGCCAGCGTCGTTTACAGGTGGCCCTCGCTACATGAAGCAGATGCTACAGGATGGGTTAGCAATCGTTCGCCAGCGGGGTAACCCAACGCTTTTCATTACGTTTACTTGCAATCCAAGATGGCCTGAAATCGTTGCGGAGCTTCTTCCTAGCCAGCAAGCATACGACCGACCAGATATTGCAACTCGGGTGTTTCACCTCAAACTCACCCAGTTGCTCAAGGATATCAAGGAGTCGAAATGCTTTGGTCAAGTCGCTGGATACTTGGCAACTGTCGAGTTCCAGAAGCGTGGTTTGCCGCACGTCCATATCCTGGTCATTTTGGAGCAAGAAGACCGTCCACGCAACCCCACTGACTACGACCAATTTGTATCTGCTGAGTTGCCGAATCCCGTCACACAACCACAGTTGTATCGCACGGTG
Source organism: Zychaea mexicana (assembly GCF_025766255.1). Taxonomy (NCBI): domain Eukaryota; kingdom Fungi; phylum Mucoromycota; class Mucoromycetes; order Mucorales; family Lichtheimiaceae; genus Zychaea; species Zychaea mexicana. The sequence continues at coordinate 1,935 of NW_026516754.1, read as the reverse complement.
ACAGCGTGCATGATACACGGCCCATGTGGTCCAGGCACCAATGCTGTGTGCATGAAGGATAACCGGTGCTCACAAGGCTATCCAAAACCATTTACCAACGAGACACGCGTCAACCGAGATGGATATCCCATCTACCGACGCCGTGAAAATCAACAAAACCGCCACCTCTTCCCTACTTCCAACTTTCTCGCCGACAACCGACATGTTGTGCCGTACAACCCCTACCTTAGCCACAAGTACGATGCACACATTAACGTTGAAATTTGCACATCCAACCGCGCCATCAAGTATTTGTGCAAATACATTACCAAGGGCACCGACCGAGCACAAATACAAACCACTGCAACCGCCACCACAACCACCACCAATACCGATAATGCCGCTGCCGAGCCGGTCAATGAAGTAGAGCAGTTTCAAAACGCTCGATACATTGGTCTGTGCGAGGCTATCCATCGTACGTTCGAGTTTGATGTGCATATGCACTATCCAACAGTCGTACGTTTGGACCTTCACTTACCTGGCGAACAGATTGTCAATCTACGTGACGATATGACACCACAGGAAGTTTGTGCAGCGCGTGACGCGGCAGAATCCGGCACCAAGCTTCTTGCCTTTTTCCGCCTTTACAGCGAAAATCGTGCAACAGAAGAGTATCTTTACTCAGAGATCCCATGCCACTACACCTGGGACAACAGAAATCGCCGTTGGAATCCTCGCACCAACCCTCCCGTCCAAAATGTTGTTACGCGTATATTCCATGCTTCCCTCTCGAATATGGAATTATATTGCCTTCGCCTTCTTCTGCTGTCTGTCCGTGCTCCCACTGGTTTTGTTTCTCTGAGGCAGTATGAGGGAACAACATATGCGACGTTCCAGGAAGCTGCTGTTGCCCGTGGCCTTCTGGAGTCCGACGAGGAATGGGATCGCTGTATGGCTGAGGTTGTCCAGGTTGCCCCATCAGCTGCAGCAATTAGACAGCTTTTTGTCTATATTCTGACGAACTGCTCTCCTACTGACCCAGCATCGCTGTGGACCACCTATCGCGAGCGTATGGCAGACGACTACTTCTTTGAGATGCGCAGGACGCTCTCTATTCCCAATGAAGCCGAATTGTCTGAGCAACAACTCGAACAGATCTACCAGCGCACCCTTGGTGACATTGAGACCCGGTTGCAGGTCACCGGTCATCATCTCTCCGAGTTTCCGTCGTTACCGCAGACCTTTGTGACCGAGCTGGATCTGCTACCACGCCTTGAAGGTCTGGCACTCCTTGAAGGTCGTGAATATGAGGTGAATGAGCAGAATCGCATCCTGCAAACGCTGCTACCTACTCTCAACGACGAACAGCGAGCTGCATATGATGCTATCACCAATGCAATGGATGTTTTCGCTCCACACTACTTCTCTCGCGTTTTCTTTGTGAATGGAGCCGGTGGTACTGGCAAATCGCAGTTGTTTAAAACGCTGTTGAGCTGTGTCCGATCGCGTGGTGAAATAGCACTGCCTGTTGCTACATCAGGTATTGCTGCAATTCTGCTTCCTAGTGGCCGTACCGCGCACAGTCGTTTTAAGATTCCTATAAACGCTGATGCTGATACGACATGTAACCTTCGTCTTGGTGGGCCACATGCATATCTGGTACAACAAGCCTCTCTCATTATTTAGGATGAGGCTGTTATGTGCAGTAAGCACAATTTTGAGGCTGTCGACCGGTCATTGCGTGACATCATGGGCGCCATTGATCCAGTATATGGACAGATTCCTTTTGGTGGCAAGGTCGTGGTGTTTGGTGGCGATTTCCGTCAAGTGCTTCCTGTTGTCAAGAGGGGTACACGTTCAGAGATAGTAGGCGAGACCATCCGTTCAGCTACCTTTTGGGAGAATCATGTCCAGGTCTTGCACCTCACTGTCAATATGCGCGTGCGTCAGGCTGGC